>NC_142649.1:41380833-41532045 GCF_055504915.1 Nelumbo nucifera
TAACAGAAATTTACCAAATGTCCTTCCCTGCCACAGTGGATACACTTCCTTGTAGAGCTGCCTTTTTCTTTGCCACGGCCTCCCCCTGAGTCACGACCACCACCACAGCCAAATATGGAACCACCACAACCTCCTCGGGAGGCATGTCCTCCCCCTTTCGTACCACGTCCACCTCCTCTGGCTGTCACAAAAGCTGATCTATTAGACTGTGTGGGATTCTCTGTCTATCCCAAAGAAATCCTGCGAAGCCGAGCAAACACTTCCTCAAGTGTAGGAAGGGTAGAGCCCCCCAATATTTGGGCCCTAACTGGTTCATACTCTGATTTCAACCCCACTAAGAACCTTGTGACATCTAGTTGTTCCCTCTGTTGTTGTTGAACCTTAACATCTGGAGTGAGAGGATGATAGACATTGAGTTCATTTTTGAGGTTCTTCATACTGGCATAGTACTCTTCTAGGGTTTTATTTCCTTGTTGCAGACCAAAGTACTCCTGATAGAGTTGATATATCCTTGTAGTATTATCTTGCCCAGAATACAGCTTCTTGGCATGTTCCCATATGTCCTTAGCTGTATCTAAGAACATGAAGTTGGCACTTATTTTGGGTTCCATACTGTTCCATAGCCATGTCATGATTTGAGCATCCTCCTGTTCCCAATCATCAAACCCTAGAGAGTCAGCCGGTGGTTTATCTTCTTTCACATGCTTCACTTTTCTCTTTGCCTTGAGAAAAACTTCCACCGACTTGGCCCATGGAACATAGTTCTCACCATTCAGTTTAATTGAGGTCATCTATACACCTAGATAGTCAGAGGAAACCACCACACTAGGTTTCTGATCACTACAGCCATCTCCCATTGCTGCCATGATACTCTTTCAATGCTGCCTGTAATCTGACTTCCCAATCACTAACTAAGTGTTGCTGTCAAGAGTTTGATGTTCCAGAACCTACAGTAGTCCCTAAACACAATGATAGATAAACACGCCTTTGTTCTTATCCACACCACTACTGATTTCACAAAAAAACACAGACTACACCGACATTAATTCAGCACTTACTAACCACATGCAAGTTCTCTTACAACTACTCAACAGAGTTTGTGCATCACAAGCACCACCACACAGCCATAGCTGTCACACACAATACAGACCTGCTTTAACGCTTTTAAGAGGGCACCACAAGACCAACAAGAACTCAACTAGTACCATTGCATTACACCTTGCACCATTCGGCCACCTACAGTAGCCCCTACACCATTCGGCCACCAGCAGCAGCCCTTACACCATTTGGTCACTGTAAACACAGCCTGTTCTTGGAATTTTTCCAAGAACCAGGGCAACAACCAACCTAGTTCTCTAGGTTCTGATCAGTCCTCTTAAGTTCTTGAAGATTTTCAACCCAGAAATACCAACAGCACAAAGAGAAGAGATAACCAACCTTCATTTGAGAGCTTCAGCCAACCATTCACTGCTGAAGTTGTTTTCTTAGGAAAGGAGGTTCTGCGCACCAGAAAAAAAAATAAAAAAAGAAGAGCTGAGATGTTTCAGGCCTGGGACGAACCACTTTTCTCCATTGACAGCCCAGAGAAGAAAAGGAGAGAACTGAAGCACAAACTGAAGTTGTCACGAACTGAAACAGGTCATGAACCTTGCTCTGATACCATGTTTCTACTGTTGCTACAGTAGTCCGAACCAGTAAGGAGAAGAAGAAAGAGAAGGAGAAGAAGAAGAAGAGGAGAAGAAGAAGAAGATGAAAGAACTGTCGAACCTGATAGCTAAACCCTATCAGTCGACCTCTTAATAGTGATTAGGCTCTAATTAAATGTACAAGGACTAAACTGCCCCTACTTAAGTATGGGACAGAGAACCTCTAATAAGACTGTCACATAAGCTCATAACTTAACCAAGGTGAGTTGACTAATCTACCGTTATTCGGCTAACTCTAACACAGTCATGGCACTAAATTGACCAGTTGACACTTTCATAACACTACATCCACCTTTATATGAAAATTGGGAAAATTTCCTGTAAACTACTATTTTTTTCAAGCATTATGTTTCCTTTAGCCTCTCATTTATTAATGCTATATATTTTTCTACTTCAAAATTGATGTTTCTATTAATTTTCAGACCCAAGAGTTCTTGGTCCTTGGAAGGCAAACCCTGACAGAACTAAGGGATAATATTTATTGCTTGACTGACCAGTGGATGCAGAAAACAGGACAGCATGATTCTTCTGGATATTTTCTTATAGAAGTAAAAAAGGCTTAACCTGCTCATTAGATTGATTTGCTACTGAAAATAATCTATTATGATCCTATTGAATGTTATCTTTTGTCCTTTCTGTAGGATATATTTTGCAATGATTTGAGAGACCCATCTGCTATAAATTATAGTGAACCCGTATTTGATTGGCTTAGAAACTCTAAGGAAGAGGTTCTTGAGAAATGGGAATGCATTGTATCTGGCGAGTTGCAACAAAAGAAAAAAGCAGTCTTAGGGGATGTGACAATATCACACTTGCCTCATTTCAAAGCTGTTGACATGCATAAGACTCGCTTTTGTGACTTGAAGTTTCGTCTTGGTGCTGGATATCTCTATTGTCACCAGGTAGTCTTCTCTTTTCTTTTCTTTTTTTTCTTTTTTCATGCATTGCATGTAGCTTTCTATATAAGAATATGATATCACTATGAGGTAGAGTTAGGGGACCTATGGAGGCAACCATCAAGGACTATTATGACTTGGTTGGAGGTCATCTTGTTTGGTCCCCTAAGCTAAGGAGAAATATTAATTATTGGGAATAAGAGGAATTGATCTCCACATTTTTAGATTGTTCAGCATTCCTCAGTTGTAGAGATGTTGGGCCGAATGGACCTTAATTCTTTTATTCTAGTGGTGTTTATGTTTTATTAGTGGGCCATAATTATGGGCCTTGTTTTGAATTGTTATTGTCTTTATTGAGCTAGGCGCCCTACTAGGGGCATCCCTGTAATTGTATCTAATAAAAGTGTTTTATGGGACTAAAGAGAGGAATGATCGACTCTCTTCTTTCTTCTATTCTCTTCTTCCTCCTTTCTTTTCTTTTCTTTTCTTTTGGTTTATTTTTTGATTTATTGCAAGTGTGATTTACAACTTGGTATCAGAGCAAGTTCCCACCTTCAATTTCTTCTTTTAGGCCATACACAGTGTGTTGGAGAATTGATCAGCTGATTGATTGATAGCTTATACAGCCCATAGGTTTTTGAAGAAGACAAACTTAGTTTGAGGCTCAAGATAGTTTCTTAGAGATTTTCCTGAAAACCCTAGTTGGTGCTTGGAGAAATTGAATTAAGGGCTCTAGAGACAATTTGAAGCTGGTGCTTGGGGCTTGAAGGGAATTTTTGGACCTACATTGAGATTGATTTAGGTTGGAAAGGGTTCTGGAGTCCCTGGTAGGAGCGACTACACTTTCTTTCTCCTAGGTTCCCAAGTTCTATGAAACCCTAGTTTAGGGTGATTGAGGAGTAGTTTTGGCTTCAGGTCAGTGGTTCTGTGAAACCCCGTTTTTATTTTTGTTTGTTTCCATTTAGCCAATGAAGCAAACTAGAGGTGAGACAAAACAAGCTAGAAACTTTGGGTTTGGCTAGGGAGGGTCTGTGGAGACTCTATTAGGAGCAATAACCACAATGTAGTTAAATGGAACCAATTATTTGGCAGTGTCTCTATCAATAAAGATCCATGTCTACAATAGAGGGAAATGAGGGTACATCACTGGGAGTAAGAAACCCAAGGAAGATGGCCCTACCTAGGAGAGGTGCAGGAAAACTATACAGTTGTAGATTGGTTAGTAAATTCCATGCAACCTCTTATCAGCCAATACTACCTATAGATGTATATTGCAAAGGTGTGGGACAGTGCTCAGAGAACTATTCCCAAAAGTTGAATGTTACTAGGGCCTAAAAAGTAAAGAATAATGTGAATAGTCTAAGATAGGGGGAGAAACCCGTAGCTATTTATTTCTCAATGCTGAAATCTCTTTGGCAAGAGATTGACCTAATGGAGAATATTGTGTGGGGATGCATGAAAGATGCTGAGACTCGTACGAAATTACTGGAGAGAAACCAGGTCTTTGAGTTCCTTATTGGATTTCAACCTTGAATATGATATTGTTAGATGGAATATTCTAGCAGAGGATGAGGTGACCCTATCTCAAGCTTATGCTATGGTTAGTAGTGAGCAGAGTAAGAGACAAGCCCAAATTGTGGAATCCCCATTCCCCAATCAATCACTTTGCTAATGCCGAGATGAATCCTAGGGTTACCACTGATAAGAAGGATGTTGTGTGTGAATACTGTAAAAAGCCAAAGCACACAGAGTACAACTGTTGGAAGCTACATCCAGAGCACTTGCCTCCAAGATTCAAGAACAATAATACTGGTGATAAGAAATCTGTAGGAGCTATTGTGGAAAACTTCTTGAATTGCAGTGTAACCTTCTTTCTTTCTTACTACGTTTTTTAGGACACGAGATCTCAAAAGGTGGTTGGGAGTGACCATGAATGGGGTATACTTGTTGGACATGCCTAAAAAAATCCAAGTACCACCTCAGAGAGCATCTTTTGGGTCAAATGTGTTAGAGTCAGTTAATCGTGTTATGTTATGTCACTATCGTGTAGGTCATCTTTCCTTTTCTTCATCGAGTCTTTTGTTTCTAGCTTTATTTAAAGATAAATTTTTCCAGTTTACGATTACATTGTGAGTCCTGTAAGTTTTCAAAGCATTGTAGAAAAGATCTACAGGTAATAAAAGATCTATTGTTCCTTCTCATATTGTTCACTTTGATGTGTGTGTGGCGGGGGGGGCATGTCATTTACCTTGCATGGGTGGATATAAATACTTTATTTTGCTCATTGATGGGTCTCGTGCTGAAGGTACTGAAACTTGTGAAACAATTTCGTGAATAGGTTTTGTACACTTGGTGGGAGAGTTCACCTTCTACATCTGCTTCTTGGGCAAAGAAGAGGAAGAGAACGCTTTGAAGCTGCACAAGAGTTGTGTGTTGGACGGTATAAAGTCCAGAGAGACACCTTCCCAAGCCCTTTCGGGAATCTATAGAGGTTGTAGTAAGCTAGTGGGGGTTTGGGTGGAATACTTATGCTCTAGGAAACGGAGCAAGTCTTCAATAGGTCCTCAAAACTCTAGAATACCTACCTATTATTGAGTCATGAAACTACCTTTACGGCTCAGGTGTATGGGCCGACTGGGCCAATATTACGAGTCTACATTATGATAAACTGATAAAGATTAGAGTCCACTACCTTGTAACCTGGGGCCATGAAGGGATCAAAGTCCAGTTGCTCTTGTATCTTGCAAGGTTTCAGGTCATTCTGGGCCTCAGTTCACAGCTCCTGTAATAGGGGAAATATGGGCTTGGGCTTATCGAGTTGTGATAGCTCTACCCCATCTAGAGAGCTCATCAGCTACCAAATTGGATGGGCCAGGTTTGTATTCAATCACATAATCGTAGCTGAGAAGCTTGGTCGCCCACTTCTGCTGATCTTTTGTTAGGATTATCTCATCCAAGAGATGCATAAGTCTCTTTTGTTTGGTGCTATGATGAATCGACGACCCATTACATATATCACCACTTTTGGACTAGTAGGGCTACGACCATGAGCTCTTTCTCATAGGTTGACTTGGCTTGAGCTTGAGATAACAGTGCCTTGCTGAAATACGCTATAGGCCTATTTTCTTGCATAAGCACCACACCCAATCCATTACCAGATCACACTCAACAACAAATGTCTTCAAGAAATCCAGTAAGATGAGGGTGGGTGGAATGGTCACTGCGGCCTTCAGGATTTCAAAGGCTTGTTGGGCCTGATCCGTCCAGACAAAAGATTCATTTTTGAGCAATTGGATGATAGGAGCTGCAAGCTGTCCATAACCCTTGATAAATCTACAGTAGTAGTTTGTGAGGCCCAAGAACCCTCTCAAATGTTTCACATTAGTGGGCGGAGCCCAGTTAATCATACAGTTTTTTTTTTTCACAATCAGCCAAAACCTAACCCACTTTCACAGTGTAGCCTCTCAAGTGTTTGACATTAGTGGGTTGAGCCCAGTTAATCATACAGACCTTTTTATTTTCTGGATCAGCCAAAACCTAACCCACTTCCACAGTGTGGCTCAAGTAGTGGACGCGGGCCTGACAAAGTGTATTTGTTCTCTTTGGCAAATAAATAATGTCACAGAGCCTTTTCAAGCTATCCATGAAGTGTATAAGAATTTTGTTCCCAGTCCCTACTATTGACAAGTACATAAAAAAACCGGATGTATTTCACAGATTGGGCCTAAAGGTTTCATTCGTAAAAGATTGGAATGTGGACAGTGCATTGGTCAGTCCAAATGGCATGACCAAAGACTCATAGTGCCATCATGAGTTCTAAAACCAGTCTTGTGCATGTTCTCCGTGTGAACCCAGATCTGATGATACCCTAGTGTCTCACAATTCATCCAATAGTTAATCTATCAGCAGTATTGAGAAGCGGTCTTTGACCATGATGTGGTTAAGGGCTCTATAGTCTACACAAACCTCCAAGATTCATCCTTTTTTCTGACCAATAAGACTGAAAAGGAGCAAGGACTGTTGTTGAGTTGGATCATCATTTTATCTAAGAGCTCCTGCACCATCCACTCAATCTCCTATTTTTATATAGGGCCTGACATTGGTCGGGGCAGCACTGGGGGTAATAGGAATTCTATGGTTGTGGCAACATGCAGGGGGGTAGGCTCATCCACCTTGAATGTTTTGCCTCATGCACTACCCCATACAAAGAAAAAAAAATAAAAGAAAACTAAGGAAAAGGGAAAGGGAAAGGGAAAGGGAAAGGAAAAAGAAAGGGAAGAAAAAGGATGGAAAGGGAAGGGAAGGGAAAGGATGTGTTGGCCAAGGCTTCACCCCCAAGACCCCTCATCCCAACAGATATGAAATGTACTATATCAAGCTCCAATGAATTCGAGTGGATGGAGGTCCTTGCAATTCAAATGGTTGCTATTGGCCACATGTACCATAGATGGGGTGGTGTGCCAAACAGTCAGCCCCAATCATAGTTTTCAAGGCGTCTAGGCGGTTCCGGGCGACACTGGGGCGCCTAGTCGGCCAGTATATTATGTGAAAAAATAGCAATTCTCTTTATTAAGAATATTAAATTTCCTCTAAAAATGTGGTGAATCATCACGTCTAAAAGATAAAAATCTTTTACATATATTAATATCATTATTTTCAAAAATAATACTACTATAATAAGTATTTAATATTTCATATCAATTAGCAGTTGAAAAAGTTATTGACTTTATATGATAAATATTCAAGATGGAAAGTAAAATAGAAAAAACAAGGATGGAGTTTCTATTTTATTTAATTAGAGAGAGGGAATAGAAAAAGAAAAAGAACCTCTTTATAATTCTGTTCTTTCTTTCCTCTTTCTTTCTTTCTTTCATTTTCTCTCCTCAAAACCCTTTTGATCTTTTAAATTTCAATAGTAAAACATTAAAACAAAGTATAATTGATATATATATATATATAATGAAATATATTAACACATACATTAATGTGATAAAACAATATAAATGATATTATAAAAGGTGCCCGCCTTGTCATTTTTGTTTCCAAGGCAGGCACTTAATCGCCTAGGTGGGCGCCTAGTCACCTAGAAGTGTGCCTAGTTGCTAAAAGGTGTTTGGGCGAGGCGCCTAGTCACCTAGGTGATGCCTTGACAACTATGGCCCCAATTGGTGAGCAAAGTATGTGGGTTACAAAATTGAGGTTGCTCCCACTATCAGTAAGGATAGACACCCGTTGGCCTGCTACCTGGCCTTCAACTCTCATGATCTGAGGGTAAGTCAGACAATTCAATGTTTGTAATGATATCTAAGAAGTCTTAGCCTCATAGACCTATTCATTCTGAGTTTGCACCTTGTAGAGCAGCATTCAGGTTATCAATGCCTTTAGGCCCATCAGTTTGCAAGATAAACACCTGTTGGGTTTTACATTTATGTTCTTTGGCCAAATTTCTCATTGCAATTGTAGCATAGCCCTTTTCCTCTACGGGTTCGCATTTCATCCCAGGATAGTTCCTTACATAGTTGTTAAGGCGATGCCTAGGCGACAAGGTGCCCTTGGAGGCTCGCCTCACCTAATCGCCAAGCAGTTTTGTATATTGTGTTATAGAATACTTTTTATATTAATTTTTTGAGATTATAATTATGAAATAGACATTATTAAACTAAAATATTCATTTTGTGTGTTATATATTAATTTATTTTTTTATTATTTCTTATTTGTTAGGATTTAATCAACACTGACATTGCTAATTGATGAATTGAACCCTCAAAGACTTCAAAACCTGAACCAATAAATATGAATAAACTAAAAATTTTGTCTAATCAATACATTTTCTTCTTCCGCACCTTTTCTTTTCTTCTTTTCTTCTTTTCTTCTTTTCCTATAAGAAAAATAGGGGTTCAGCCCCTATATTTTTTGAATTTTCTTTTCTTTCTTCTTTTTCTTCTCATAAATATGTTGATTTTCTATACTTTAACATGAAATTTATACTTATGAAAATTATGGATATTTATCAAGGAAATATGGTTATAGAACCTCGGAACTACCTTAGAATATATGATTTTTAGTTAAAAAAAAAAAATCCATCGCCAAGGCATTGCCTAGGTGCCCACCTAGGCAACTAGGTGACAAGGCACCTCCCTGTCGCCTAGCCTCGACTTGGCGCCTTGAAAACTATGGCTTCTTATAAGGGATTCTAAGTATTGGAGCAGAATTAGTGGACCAAACTGAGCCCTTTTCAGATCTGGTTATAAGGGGTCATTTAATTGTCCAGTTGGTTGGCTTATCTGAGTCAACTCAGTTTCTCTTCTTGCAGTCTGGCTAGCCCCACTGCTGCTAGTACTGTTTCCGGCTTGAGGGCTTTCACTTCAATACAATTTTTCTTCCTTGAGTTCACCAATAAAACACCCCACCAAGGCTCCTTTTGATCATCTATGAACTCATTCGGCTATTCTCTTGAATTCAATTTGATACTCGTGCACAAATCTGGTTTGTTTAAGTTTTGAGAGAGCCTCATTGAAATCCTCATAAGCTGTTGGTCCAAATCTAATGCACAATGCCCCTATGAAATCATTCCAAGTCACCTGTGGGTGGGATCTCCGATACCAAAGGTACCACAAGGCTTCTCCTCTAAGTGGATTGAGGCAATGGCCACTCTTTGACGGCCTTGAAGTACCTTTTGCCTTGTATATCTAGGGAATCGGATCCTCACCTGAGAAGGAAAGTCTATCTTGGCATGTTTCTTTTGTGTAGATCTGATTGTCCAGCCACTTCCCTGACTGGACTCCTCTGATTCATTCTCACAGCCACTGGATTAAGTTTCTTGTAGTGTGTCATGATAACCACCGGTGATTCCTAGATGTCCCAGACATCTCCCAACACCTTATGAAGACTGGTCTCAATCTGATCTATCCATTCATCCACCATTGAAGGTATAATGGTAGCCATTGCTATCCTTGAGCTATGGTACCAATTTTGTTAGGTTAACTCATTGTTAGGTTACTAAGAGAGGATAGTTTGGGTTTAATCACTTCTGCCTCCTTCCTTTCTGGCTTTCTATTTATAATATCATCAGTCTCAGATGTGATTCTGTTACATGCGACTCATGCATTTTATTCTCCTTCTAACTGTCTCTATGACGTGGCTTCCTTCCATAGCTCTGAACGATTAGTCTAGTAGCTGCCTGGGCTAGGATGCTGATGTGGGCCTGCTAAGGGTTGTGGGCCTATCAACTACTTATTTAAAAGATTTAGATGACTCAAGAGTCTTGCACATTTCCAAGTACTTTTTTATTAGACCATGTTCACAAGTACTTTTTTATTAAACCATGGTAAGGGTATTTTCTTTGCCCATTGTGTAGCTCACCTCTTTCTTGATTTTCCATAAAAACCTTTTTATTGGTCAATTGTTATGCCTCACAAAATCATCACTGAAGTAGTAATATAGTAATTACATTGCTGGTTCATTAACTTAATACGATTTAACAATATGGTTGGCACAGGGAGACTGCAAGCATGTCATGGTGATTAGAGACATGAGATTGATTCACCCAGAGGATGTGCAGAACCAATTAGTTTACCCAGTACTAATATTTCAATTAAAAACCCGTCCTCGGAAATGCTCAGTATGCAAGATCTATCGAGCTACAAAGGTTACTGTCGATGATAAGTGGGCTCCAGAGAATCCATGCTATTTTTGTGATAGCTGCTATTATCTACTTCATTATGCTGAGGATGGATCATTGTTGTATGAGTTCACGGTGTATGATTACCACCATGAATAGTTCATGGTTATGGTAACATTAAAAGTAAGTGATTACAACCTAAGGTTCAAAATATCGGTATTGCAACTAGTATAAGAGAAGCAATTTTAAGATTTCTATCAGGATACGATAAACTATTAGGAAATGCAAGGATTTTTTTTGGGCATTACACATAACAGGAGGTTATGGGGTTGAGACATTAGAGTTGTGCACATGAAGTTCACCTACCTCCACAGAGCGCTTGCAGTTAGGGGTTGATCTCAGCTACTGGGTCATCGGGGGAAATGCATGGGTGTAATGGAATGACTAGGGTTGTGTTTGGTACCATTGCCACTTTATTTGCAATGTTTTAGGTTGATCAATACAAATTTTTGAGAAAATAGTCTTGCCACATCACATCAGATAACCAAGGTTCAAAGTATTGACACGTATCGGCCCGTATCGGCCGATACATATCATTCCGGGACCCCTCTAATACGCCCCTACAGTGGGTGTATCGGGGGTCTGACCAATTCAGGGTGTGGAGGAGGCCTAAACCGGCTCCCCTAAACCAGTTGTGAAAAAAAAAAAAAACACTAAAAAGCTGTATTGATTGCGGGCGAATCGATATTTTGAACCTTGCAGATAACTATTTCCACTAAAAAAAAATATAGGCATTGAATTGGGTATTGTCATTTATAGTAGAAACACAATTGGGTTTTTCCCCAGAGAAAACAATGGTAACAAATGTTGTATTGATTACTCAAGCCTTTTGTGGTAGAAAAAAAAAAAAAAAAATATATATATATATATATATATATATATATATATATATATATATTCTCCTAAAATTTGTATTGACTAACATACGATGTTGCAAGTAGAAGTGGTAATGATGGCTTTCATTTTTTAATTTGTACCCTTTCTCTTATGGTCTATGATATAGGTGTGGCCAATGGGTGGGTTGGGACCAATTCACCCATTTGCCACTCATATTCATTTCAAGGTTCAAAATACCAATACGCCGGTATGGGCATATCGGGCAAATCGATACAGTTTTTTAGTGTTTTTTTTTTCGCAATTGGTTCAGGGGAGCCGGTTTAGGCCTCTTCCACACTCTGAACCAGTTAGACCCCCGATACACCCACTGTAGGGGCGTATCAGAGGGGTCCCAAAACAATACCGATACGTATCGATACTTTGAACCTTGATTCGTTTATTTTATGATAGTGGTTCACAACCTGCCCTGATCTTTATCCATATGATCCACTAACTGAAAATGGGCTTCTTTTTACTTCCTTTTTTTTCTCTATTTCAAATTCCAAATGCATAAAAGCATAGAATCTTGTATATTTCGACTAAAAAATAAGAAATGCATAAAAACAAAAAAAAAAATCACCTAGAGATCGATACCATTGCGTTTCCATCATAGTCTTCGTTGTTATTGCTAGGGCCATTATATGTATCTGATAGGGGTAGAATTTTGAGAATTTTATTTTCCTACGCAAATCGTGTCAATGATGTTTTTGGTCTTGATTAATATTATGAAATCTGAAATTTCTTGGTTATACACTAGAGTGTTGTGTTGTTTTGGGTAAAAAGGGTCATTTTCAACCTATGCAAATTGCGTTACCCATTCTTAAACTTGTCCTAACCCGTTTCAATCTGAAAGTTAATTAACGTTTTCTACTAAAAAAGGTTTAATAAGGGTTAAAGTGTAACTTGAACCCAGATAAGTTAATGACAATGTTGAAACTTAATAAAATAAGTTTTATTAACTTGTATTCATGCAAACAAACAATATGTATTTATGATTAACATTTCCAACTAAAAATTAAAAGAAATAATGTTTAAAATTAGAATTTTATAAATAAATGGAATAAATAATTTATCAAATCCAAATCTGCATCAAAAGATAATTTTAATCCCAAAAAATTTATACAAATAAATTATTAATAATAGAATATTTATCTTAGTAATTAAAATTTATAAATTTGTGCATGATATTATATCTTACAATTTTTATAATTATTAGTTAATATTTTAATTTATATTAAATAACATTATATTTTTATTTACACAAAAAATAAAAAAATTGTTTACAAAATATTCAAAAATATTCAAAAATAAAAAATAATTGATATAATAATTAAGATAAATATAATAGATTCATATGTTTTGTGTCTTATACCCTTAATTAATGTATTGTTTAATATCAATTTTTTTCCCGCCATATTAATTATAAGATACAATGGCAAACCAAAATTGGGCAATTGACTGTAGAGCAGTATCAACACTACCTTTTCTCCACCATGAATTCAGTATTGACCATCTGAAGTGGTATTCTTTTGCGTGAAAACCATCCCCCAACGATTCAACAAATAGATGTCTGGAGAGGAGGAAAGCAGACCCGTTCTTCGATCTTCTATTGATGCCGGTTCAATATGGTTAAATGTAAGATCAGAGCAGCTCTTTGGAGAGAAGATGATTGAACAGAGTGGCGTCTGCGTCTGAAGAAGATTAGAGTCGCAGTGCCTGAGGAAGATTGAGGCTTCAATTTTGTAATGTTTCTTTGGTGAAGACGAGGTAAAAAGTTGCGGTAAGCCAGAGAATGAAACCTTTGAATCCCACCTCACTTAGGGCTACAAACGGATCGGATCGAATCCGATTCGGTAAGGTAAGGGCATATTTGATTTGATCCGTTAAGAAAACCTGACTGGTCCGAATCCAATAAAGATCCATTGGATTTTCAAAAGCGTGATTTGAATTCGAATTTGAATGTATTATCGGGTATCCAATTCGATTATAATTATATTTATATTATATTATATTATTTATATAATATAATAATGTTAAAATATATAATATTTTATAATTAACAGATCGGATTGGGTCACAGTAGATTGGATCAGCCAATATCCGAATTCGATCCGTTATATTAATAGATTAGCTTTCCCCATCTAATTTATTAAGATCAGGAGAGAGATCCGAATCTGCCTCTTAATGGATCAGTATCGAATTCGGATCGGATCTGATCTGATTTATTTGCAGCCCTAACCTGACTGACCCACTGTGTACCTTTCACCCAACCCATTCTTACCCTTTTTCTCTGACCCAAATGGGTTACTTGACCCACTATTCAAATAGTTGGGTATGGATGGATTGGATGGATCAAATTGGCTTGGATCAAAATTGCCAGCCCTAAATTAGCATACAGCACGGTCGCTCCTTTAGGCCGTCCAAATTTGATTTGTGCGTTTAGTTGGGACTTCATGGAACTAAGGAAGTTGCCATTATGGACTGACACAACAACTTTCAGGCACTGGTTGTTGTAGTTTTGTCGAAACAGGTTGGGTCCCAAGAGAGTGTGCCCCACAACCCATCCCCTCCCTGAATTGGGAATATCTATTCATGACAAGCACATGAGATGCTCCCCAATACCCCCTCTCTAAATTGGGCTGCGGGGGGAGCCCATCCGAACTCAGCTTTGTCATCCTTTTTTTTTTTTTAAGAGCAACCAGAAGGAGCCCCCGATTTTGCCCCCGAGCATGAGCTAATGAACTGAAATATTCAAAAATGAGCCCCCGATTTAGCCAAAGGCATTGGGTTGCTTTTTCTTTTTTTCTCATCCTTACTACACATGCAACAGGCCTAGGCCTGACTACCCCACACACAGGTTTCAAGTCATAATTCATTGATTATCCAACATTCAGAAACTTCATTTTCTTAACTGTAATGATCCAATTGAGCGAAGCGGTGGGAGTGGGTGATCATGGCCAGGATCGGATTTTAGGCCTATGACTTTTATTTATGAACTAGTTGGGCCCTGTGCGATGCACCAAGGCTGCAACCGGATCGAATCGAATCCGGTAAGAGATCCGATTCGATTCGATAATAGTTTTTACTGAATCGAATCCGTTAATAATTCGGCGGATTTAATAAAACCTGATTCGAATTTGGTCCGTTAATCTTAACGGATATTGATTCAAATCCGATTTTATTTACATAAAAATGAAAAAAAAAAAAACACTTTTTTCACCAATGGCCCAGCCCTATTTTAGGATAAAACCTGCCATTACCTATGAAATTTTCTCAAATGATACAGGTATACATGTGAACAAGAAATCCTAAAAACTATTTAAAAAAATCATCACAAGAAAGATGGAATAAACAGCAACCGTTCAGCTGCCGGTGGTGACAACAAAAGAGGGTGATGCCGCCAGTGATGGAATAGCAGAACCAGCAACCGCTCAGCCGCAGGCCCGCAAAGGATGAGAAGACAGTTTCAACCGCTCGGCTCGAAAATGTAGAACAGCGGCAACGCCAACAAGCCAGCAGCCAGAAAGTCGGAGAGGCGAAGACTAAAGGCACTGTCGCACCAGCACCAAAGAGGAACTGGCAAAGGCTGTTGGCGTCGAACAACCCAAGAGGAAGAGGAAGACCGAAATCTGAAGAGATTCAATCCTGTTAGATCGTATTTAGGTTAGAGATTTAGGGCTTTATTACTTGTAAGTCAAATTACAATTATGTACATAATAAAATTATAAATTTCCAAATACATAAACCTAATTAAAAAATAAACTAAAGGATATTTATATTAGTGGATCGAATTGGATCACGACAGATTTGGATCGGTCGATATTCGAATTTGATCTGTTAAATAAATGGATCAGCTTTTCCTATGCGATCCAATTTGTTAGGATCAGGAGGGTATCCAAACCCGTCCGTTAACGGATCATCCAACTCATTTGCAGCCCTACGATGCACAGGCATTGTCAAGAAAAATTGAAGTAAAAAGAATCATATGACATTCTAAATGAGCATATCATATCATATCTTTAGTTCATTGATATATTTTATATGAATAATTTAATAATTTTAATGTATTTAGATGAAAATGGATGATGTGGTATATCTCTTATCAAATTTTCAAAGAAAATAAGTTTTAATCAAATGAAACTCTCCATACCCAAATTTTGCAGTTGTAAGTTTGTTCTCTCCCTCACTTTTCACTCAATGGTTGACCCCCCCTATGGCTTATTCATAAGTTTTGGCTCTCTTCATAAAAAATTCCTGGCTACGCCCTAATGAGAACCATGATTTTGTGTAGCTGATTGAATAAAAAATAAGTTGTAATGAGATTAACAAATTTCCTATGTTGTATATAATTAATTATCTCTAAATGAATTTACCAAAGTTATTAAATTAATAAAATTATTGTTTGATAATTATGAAAAATTATTAATATTTTTTAGTAAATTATTAATTCACCAAAACTACATAAATTCATTTACCAAAATAGATTACCTAAGTTGTCAAAATTAATTGTGAAATCTAACAGAATAATTTACCAAAATTACCAAAATTTATTTTTTGTTATCAAGCTAGTATCGTGTGGGGTAGTTGAGAAGTGTAATCTAATTATTTAAGGGACATGATGGAGAAGGTTTATTGAAAAGAGAGTAGAAGGGGTATGGGATTTTAGGAGAAAAATGTGGGATATAGTTTTCTAATTAATTTGAGAGAGAGAAGATAGACGAGGAAATTTTAGGAGCAAAGTGGTTTTAAACTTTCTCAAATATTGGAACACGGTTGCCATTGATTGGATTCCCCAATTAGGTGGCTTTAAAAATTATGAATATTCAAAAAAATCCAGAAAATTAGAATGGGAATTTTGGAGGAAGTTTTAAAAGAGAGTAGAATGACACATTGACACGTGAACTTAATCGCTTTATATATATAGAATAGATTAATTATATAACATGTTATATTATATTTTGCATAATATATGTATAACTTTTATTTATACAATAAAAAATATATATGTTATTATTATGGGCAGGTGGAGCCAAGTTGAAAATGAACATCCTAGTGGGGCTGCATTTTTGTTGGGTAACTTGCTTTTTCAATAGAGTTTGGGGACTGCAATTTGTTAACTTCCTAGAGAATAATTATCCATTTTGAAGGGTTAAATTATTTACATATACTTTAAGTTCAGTTTGGAAGGAGTGCAAATGCAAATATGTAGAGTGAAAAATCTTTTATTTTTTATTATTTTGTATGTATTTGCACGGTACATATTTTCATTTGTACTATTTCTAAAAAGAGCTTTATGGTTTTTTATTTGACGCAAATAGGCCCGCCATTTTTTTAAGCCTAAAAAACACATTCATTCAACTTACAACAAGATTATTTCTCAAAATGGCAGGGCGTTTCAACCTTACAAATGAAGGAGGTGATGAGAGACTTATTCACACATGAAACCCCAAGAAATTTTATTGATGAGAGACTTATTCATCAAATGTGGGTCCCGAAAACCCAATTCTTCTCTGTCCATAGGCCGTAAAAAAGAATTCCATGCTTTTAAATATAAGTGTTTTTATTGTTCAGTCTACCCCTAGAAATCTTAGCTCCACTGTACAGATGGAATGAATTCTGACCATGAATCATGCTAACCATAGTAATTCATAGAAATCTTAGTTCCACCTTAAATATATCGGTTGTCAATCATAGTAACCTACCAAAAGTCACGACATATGGCATTTAGTGCTTTACCGATAGAGACAGGAAGAGAACATATTGACATTTAAAAAAGAGGCAATGCAAAAAGTGTAGACCATGGTTTTCAAAACTGGACCGGAAAAACCGGTGACCAGTTCCATTTTCTCAAAAAACCGGATTTCCCCCCAAAACCGTTGATTTTGGTCAATGAACCACTGAACCAGGCAATTAATCGTTCGCACAGTTTTGACTATTTTTTATTTTTTTTTATTAAAACGGTCCAAGTGTTTGGTAACAGTCAGACCGTTCGACCTAGTAAGCGGACCCTGATTGGTTCAATCACCAGTCGGTTTTAAAAACCATGGTGTAGACTTTATAAGAGTTGTCCTACACTCCTACTTGCATGCGAGAGGACATTAGACTTCCACCCTTCGAGTTTCAACCGAGCTTTATCAATTAAAAATTGCCAAGATGATGAGTGACTTGAGGCATTCAGAAGTATCCACCCAAATAAAAATCTACATTAATCATCTCCACAACACCCAACAAATTCATAATAAAATTCTTCACATTTTAAGGGGTATTTCTACAAAAACGGATGGATGATTTCTCATATTTCACCACCTGACCCGACCAACTACAGAAACTGAGTTAAAATAGCTTTGATGGTATTTACCTCAGCAATTGTGGCCTCCCCCACTAGCGCAAACAATAGATGATTTTGGTGAACATGGGAGTGCCCAAATTTGAAGCCTTTAGGTCTCCACTCTACAATGATTTTGTTAGCATCCGAGATAATAGATAAACAACCTTGACAACCTTGACAGAGACAATGAACAACCTTGACAGAGATAACAAATATAGAGACAATGAACAACTTGACAGAGACCCCGAGTTTCCATTTAGTAGGATTTTCATGGATCTGACCGATAAAGTATTGCTTGGTCAAATCACAAAAGGCCAAAGAAAAACCTGAGCAAATAAACTATGCAGTAGAAAATCCCATTCGACCTTATCATATTATTTAGAGAGAGCAATTTTGAGCCAAAAAAAAAAAAAAACCAGTGGCACCACTAAAAGCATTTTGGAATGGAGAAAAAAATCATTTTAAAAAACCTTTCAATCTACAAGCAAGAATCTTAGCAACAACTAAGAAACATTTCCCAAACCTATTGGATGGAAATCACCAGCAGTCTCCATTGTATCCTTTTTTTGGAAGCAAAACAATGTGAGATTCATTGATAGTGACAACGAGAGAAGGTTGCAAAAATAAACTTTTGATGAACCGGCAAGTCTTCACCAATTATTGACCATCCATTTTGAAAAAATAATGCATGCAGCCCATCGGGCCCAGGACCCTTAAGAGGAGCTATACTGAAAAGAGTCTGCTTAATTTCCAAATCATCTGGTACAGCAGTAAGAATCATATTCTCATCAATAGAGATAGCAAAATCCAATAATGAAAAATCTACATCAAGTGCATCTTGTGGCTACCTGACTCGGGAAGAATGACTATTGGAGATTAAACTATTATTATTTATTAGAGATTAGAGTATAAACTTAGTCGAAATTATGAGTGTTCGCGGGTTGGTTCAATTTGATTGTAAGTTGCTTGGACAACTAAATTGACCTGGTCAGGTTGGGGAGTTGGCCACCTAAAACCGATTGACCATTAGTGAAAATCGGCCAACTCGAGTTGTGTCGATTTGCATCGGTTTGGTTGATCGGTTTAAAAGATTAAACTTAAAAAATTAAATTTATGATATAAACTATTTTAAACTAACAAATATGAGAATTTTCCCATTTCCCATATTAAAAAAGCTATACTAAAAATATAAAATATTAATATATATCTATGGTCGGGTCATTCGATTTTGGTCAATTTACAAATGGCCAAAGTTCCAACTTGGTCAGGGTGGAAAATTGTTGAACCAAAGCCGATCGAAAATACTAGAAAACCAACCAACTCGGGTCGAGTTGGTCAGGTTGGTCGGTTTTCATCAGTTTGATGAACAACCCTAGCTGAAATTAATTATTTTATTTTTCTATTATTTTGTTTTCGCTTAACAAATTTCGTGCATCGCATGGGTCCCACTAGTAAATAAACAAATTTATTTGAATAAATAATTTAAAAAAAAATGTGTATTAATTACTAAAAATATCAAAATAAATTGATATCTCAATTATCTTATACGCTTAATGTTTAGAAAGGTTTTGCTTTTGTTATGGCAATGAAATAGAAGGTAGGGTGATGTGGCAAGAAGCTTAGAGTCTAATGATGTGGCAAAATGAGGGGTCTGGGTAGAGTGAAGGCATACCTATACTAAGCCAAATTTGTTATGTTTATTTTTTATTATTTTAAACTTGAATTTCAATTTAAATTAATATTTTTTCTCTTATTAAATTTTAATTTTTTAGTAAATTGTTATTGATGTGTAATTTTAAGTTATGATTTTATGCTAAGTTTATTATTGCTTAAAACTTATAATAAAGTTAGAACCTTTTATTATATAATAAAGTATAATATTGTTGTAATTAATTTTAACAATTATTATTGTTAAAATTAAAAAATAATAATTTGTTTTGAATTTCTGTTATGTTAATAATTTTTAAATTGAAATTAAGTTTTATTACTTTGTAGTTATAAAATTGTTATAGTTAATTATTAATTTTATTACTTTAGTTTTTTTATTTGTTTTATTGTATTATTTATTTTTTCTCTTATTAGTATTTTAGATATTTTTACACATCTTATTTCAATGTTTAAGTTCTGTTTTTTTTTTTTTAGTTTTAACTTAAACATTAATATTCCAATACATTAATGAAGAATTAAATATATGTATTTAGAAGATAAAGAGAGATAGAGATAAGAATAAATAAAGAAAAAGATAGGGGGTGAGAAAGAGGTGTTAGAATTAGATGATTTATTGTGAGGTAGATCAGATGTTTTAGGATGAAGTCCTAAATGGTGGAAGTAGTTTAGGTAGCTTAATTCGAACACGTGTGTGTGTGTGTGAGAGAGAGAGAGAGAGTTCAAGTAGACGTTTATGGGTAAAGGAGAATCTCTCATTGGTTGTTTCAAAACCGACATGAATCTCTAATTTTTAGTTTTTAGGTTTCATTTGTTTTTATTTTATCAATGGTGTTTTCTAGATAAATTAAACAATTTTTTTATCAGTGTTTTCTAGATTTCAATGGTGTAAAAGCTGCAAGTTGTATATTTTTCTTTTGTTTTAGGGTGGAATAGGGTTTGTACTTTGTAGTAATTTGTAATAATATCTACATATTCAGCTCTGCCCATGCAAGAGTTTATGCAATGAGAAGGATTTTTTTTTGGGTAACAACAATGGGAAGGATTTTAAGATGCAATATATGCATCAATTTCTAGGTATTAACAAATGATCAAAATCATTAAGATTGTTTGGAAATGATGCAAATATGTAGAGTGAAAAACAGTTCATATAAATTGCAAAATTGGGTTAGTTTTGCAATAACAAATTTACCATATTACCAAACAGACTTTTAACTATAATGGATGCAAACACGAATTCCAATAACACATATACCCTTTTTATCAAAACCCCACTTGAATACAAATTTACTTTTTTTTATTGATGTACTTTTTCATCTTATTATCAATATAAATATACATTGAAAAATGGATTTTTTCATTAGTCAATACATAAATGTAATGTTGTCAAACACAGGCAAAAGTAAACCAAAGTGTAAATTTACCCTAAACCGGGATTTACACTCCATTTGCATCGTTTCCAAATGCAGCCTAAAAAGAAAACATACGATGCAGGTGCATTTGAAACCCAGGGACATCTGAACAGTGTGCACCATCCAGAAAGTAAATGCAGGGAAAGTAGAATAATGATAAATTGAGAATGAGTGGAAATAAAAGCGAATGAATGACATCTCAGAAACTTAATACAAACTAAAGTCAGTGCGTAACAATACAAAGTCCACTAGCTGCGTTAGGGGATGTACTATTGTAATCTCACCCTTGTGCACAAACCAAATCTTGATCCTTCTTTACAATAAACTCCCATCCCCCACCAACGTATACTAGAAATATCAAGGCAAGCATACCATAAATACCAACAATACAAGACGCAGATTGAGATCCTGTCCAACCAAACAGAGAGAGAGAGAGAGAGAGAAAGAGAGACCTCACAGAACCCAAAATGGCCCTCCACTACTGGTACTATCATCAATCTCCCCCCACCCCATATGGCAGATTTAACACACTTGAAATGGAAAGAGTTGGAATCAAACATATGCATCATTCCCAGTGCCTCGAGGGCATAAGCCAGACTGACACCCACCACATGGGATTCGGCTGGCATAGGAGATAAACAAGACACAAGCTCCAACAGGCCCACTTAAGAAGGATGTACTTTTACGGTTTTACCCCCTTGTCTTCGCCCTCTTCATGCCTAGACTGTTATTGAAGGGGGACACAGAACCAGACAAATGCGAGCCTTCCTCACGGAGTGTACCATTGAGCATTGCTAGCTCTCTAAGCTGTTGCTTCTTAAAGAAATCCTGACATTCATCCTGGAAAAGAGGGAATTTCTATTAGGCAAGTAAAGAGAATAATGCAATAGAAACTATAAATTAAGCCATTTCAAGAGATACAAATTCGGAGTTAGCAGAATGGAGGCAGCAAATTTACCACAGGTTTGAGTAAATCTTCAAGGATCTCACGTGCTTGCATTAAACGGGCATCAACTATTTCGACTGGCAATTCTGCCTCCACGAGTATGTGGAGAGGTTCATTTAAATGCTCATATCCTGGTTTTCCTCTCATCATTTCTTCCTATCAAAGAAAGTAGCAACAAACTTTAAGAATCAATGATGATATTTGTTGAGGACTGTAAATCCCAATTTTAATAAAAAAAGGAGCACATCCCTTGTGAAAAGACAGAAGGCAGTCAAGGCACCACTATAAAAAAATAGATGTGTTCTAATGACTACTCTTCCAATAATTAAAATTAGAAAGAAATATTTTTTTTCCGATATTTTCATGATTAAAGTTGCAATGGAACAACCCAAAGCAAAAAGTATTGTACTACTAGAATATTGATAATTGATGAAAGGTTACCATGCAGTTTTCCAACATTTTCATGTTTAAAATTACGAAAAAATGGCTTTATGCTATTTTAACCTCGGAATGGGACCTCTTTTTTCCTTTGAAACTCAAGGCCATGACAATATTGTGTCATCCTAAAAAAAGGTGATATCCCCATCCATCCATACATACATGCTACCAGAGTCCAGAGTACATAATTAAAAACCATTAAAAAATGGCTTCTCCTCCAAATATTGGGATTTAGAGCAAAATCAGACATTAATCAACATAACAGAGATGGCAGAGTAATGTTGGTGCATGAGTCTGGTAGTGTGCTAGTAAGAATTCTGCTGGGCCTGGTATAGGAAGTCAAGGAAACAGATCTAAATTTAGCTTGCATGTCTTGAATTAGAAAAAAAGGCCAGTAGGAAAACATGTATCGTCTTCTCTTTAGAGTCCTATACGCATGAATGGATAATAAAACGGATGTGTCTCCAGATGCATGTTATTAGAAACCACAGAAAAGAAATACTATCATTACCCGAGTTGGATCTTTGATGCTCCCACGTCCTCTGATAAGGACACGGCATTCAGTACTTGCTTCAACTCGCTTAAGAGAGTTCCCTCTAGGACCAAGAAGACGGCCAACAAAGTTGTACTGAAAAGTTTAATAAAGGAAAAGTCTGTCAAATCTTGCAAAATAAGAATGCATCAAATGGAAAAGTGTTTTCCTTTTTAACTTACATTGGGATACTTGTCCACAGGAACATCCACCAGGATTGTTTTCTTTACAATGAGACCAGACGAGCTACCCTGTGATCCAAGCCAGCTTGGTGTTGGTGAGGGCTGTAATAGTCCCAACCTCTGTGCATATAAAGACCCCATATGATGTTAAGCAGAACTAAGCAGTAAGAGCTGCAAAACTACTTGAAAAAGCATGTTACCACAACATTCCATTTAGACAAACTACTGCAATTTCAAATATTAGATTCAGCAAGAGAAAAAATGATGTATGAATTCTAAAATATCCCTTAACAGTCAAATAAGCACACATTCAAACAACAGAAGTATAAAGCCAGAAATCATGCTAACATTTTTGCATAACCACAGAAAATTTAGAACTCTATATCCTCTAAAGAAATGTAGCTCCACGTGACGAACCGCATTTTGTGATGCGATTATACTACCTTAACTTATCAATCAAATGGTGTGGGCTTACGTGCAAACTGGATACAAAAGAAAATAACATATGAACGTAACTAAATTAGAACCTCAAAACAATCAAGCCAATACCACAGAAAAAAAAGGTCACCCAAAAACTTGTTAGGACAAGTAAGACCCAAGAAGAGCAGAATGAATAATGTGGCTATGGCTCACTGCAATATCCAGAAATCAGAAACGATGCAGCCATGTCCATATATGAAGTAGACTACTGAATATTGGACTAATCCTTGTTTGATTTCATGGGAGGTTTCAATTAATGAAGCTGGTGTTATTGATAAAAAAAAAAGTACTGGGGGTTTTAAAGGAGAAAAATTTTGAAGATCTAAGAGGTTAACTATTTTGTCTGCAAAACGGAAGGGAAGTGGATTGTAAATGGAACCAGACCACATAAGCTAAGCTATTTGTTAGTTCTTGATGATTGTTAGTCTCAGTCTTCCTGTCATAGCAAAAATGGAAATTCAATCTACATCATTCATATAACGTAAAAGGTTAGTAGTAGATGTAAGAAAATTGTCAGGAATGCTTCTAATGAGTAGTAAAATTAGATGGAAAAAGAAGTTATGTTAATGGTTAGTATCCGTACTTCTGATTGAAATGCTGATGCCCATCCATTCATATCAGCTCCTCCTCCATTTGAAAATAATCCTCCAGATGTCAGGGGGCTAGCATGTTCAAGCCCACTTTGATCTAAAAGTGATGCATTCCCCAACAGTGTGGTTACACGCAATATTTCTGCTCCAAAATGTAAATTTCAAGAATAAGATGTACCGGTTAGCATTTGTTAGTCAGCAGTCACCAGAAAATGGACACATAAATTGGTCAATTAAATGGGTTAAGATTAGAACTCTCCTAATGGAATGATGTTAATTTTTTTTTAAATCATAACCTGAAACATTAAAAAAGATGTAGCTTATGTCTGTGAATTTTCATTGGATAGTTACCTAGAAGAATTGGACCTATGCCAAAAAGAGATGCATAGATTTCTAAAGCTTAGCTTATATGATACAGCTTATGTGCACAGAATTGGGTATGTAATTCAAACTACACTAAGTTGGTACCCAAAACAATAGAATTGTAAAACACAACATCCAAAAAGTAAGCATGAACAGAAAGAGCGAGGGGAAATTTACAAAATTAGCAGTTCATACATACATAAATACATGCATTCAACTGATGCAGGAACAAGGGTATTTACTAGAATTACAAGTCAACAGAAGCCAATGAAAACTTTTCTCTACTATCTTTGACACAATGGCCAAATGAAACAGAAAATTTTATATAGGCAAGCATAGGCCTAATCATAGACATCCATACTGCTCCAAACCATGTCATGCATGGAGACATTGAAATAAACAAGAGTACAAGAGAAACCATGCCTCAGGCATAAAATCCCTCAAGTCACTAAAAACGTTGAAGTATCATTTAGTGAAAACCAGTTAGCCATTATATATCCTCTCCATGTTCAGCATATAATTTACATTCCAGTTCCAAAGATATTGGCAGAAATCAGGATTATGTCTCACACAAATATGCATTACATGGCTTTTTTTGTATGGTCTGCCTACCTGAACAAGATTCTTACAACAACCTTACAAGGAGAGGAATGGTGATTGATTCACCAGAACGTGTGTTATGTTTTATGTAACAGGCAGAAGAATCAGTTGATCACTTGTTATTGCATTGCAGTTTCACCTATGACATATGGGTGAAAGTGTTCAAAATCTTGAATGTGAGGAAATTAATAGTGGAAGGGGACACAATTGGTGGTTAACTAGCTCCGAAGTGAGGAAATGAAAATGTGGATCTATAATAATGAGAAGAAAAAAATTCAGGTGGCTAACAAGAGACATGGAAATTTCCATCAGTTGGTGCAAGTGTAAATCTAATTCCATCGCAGATACTTTAGCCAAACAAGGGTTGGGATGTCAAGATCTGTTCTGGGCACAATTGTAAGAAAGGGATGCTGTCTAGGGGAGAGTGAAGCCCTTTTATCTCTCAATGTCTTTATATGTATATTTACTATTTGTACAATTCCATTTTCCTAATCTTAATGAAAGTTTACAGTTATTGATTACTAAAAAGAAAGTGTTCAGGATCTTTGCTATCAAGAGCTGCTGTCCGGTTTCAGCAGAAGCTTTTGTGAAAATAGCGAGGAAGCAAAGGCTATTCCAAAAGCAAAGGTTGTCTGTACCGCAGAAGAAGTGTAGCAGAAAATAGTGAGGAAGCTGTTATCCTGGTCATCAGCCCAGTTCTTTATAGATAGAGCAAACCTTAGTTCTCTTTTTGAGGTTGAAAAACTCAAATAGGATTGTGGTCTAATTCTGTTTGTACTCTCCCGATGTACAGCCTTTGGTTGTACAAAGGTTTTTATTATTTTGAATTAAAGAAATGATGCTTTTACCTATTCTCACATATATATATATATATATGGCTGGAAAATTAAACATTCTTGCATCAAACTCAAAATGCTGGCAAACCAAAATGAGACTTCTCCAATTTTGAATAGAATCTGGCACATAAATATCATGCATGCCAACCAACTCAGTGATATGTGATGAGAAATATCCACCTAGGCATAGCATGTCTGCCTCATCTAATTGTGGGGTGGGGTGGGGGGGTAAGCAAAATGAGATTCAACAGACCTCCCCCATTAAATGCTATACTGGTTGAGCTGAATGCAACTAATTTATCTTACTTCTTTGCAGTTTTCACATAGGGAATGGTTTACTAATCCGGTCATTAGCAAGCTTCTCTAAACTACCAAGGAATATTTTACTGATAAACTAATTTGGAGCTTAAAAAAATCTCCATAATACTTTCCCCACCTTAAAAATTATCCCAAAATACCTTTCCACATGTTCAAGAACCATCTTCTGTGGTTAGCCTTTACGTTAAAAATCGTGGATGACCATTATCAACTAAGAAAAATCATGACAAGGTGGGATATATGGCTGATATGAACAATGGGATTGAAGATGTGGTAAATCCTATGGACTCTATCTGATGGACAGGAAGAAAAAAGGCAGAGACAAGGGGCCAAACTGGAATTTGACAAAACAAACTTTCAAGAGGAGATAAAATGGAGGCAGTGGTCTAAATGTTTTTGGCTAAAACATGGTGACAATAATATGGAGTTCTTTCACAAAACAGCTACTGCTAGCAGGGAAAATTTGTTGAAAAAACTGGTAGTGAATGGTGAATTGGTAGAGGACAAAATTAAAAGTCACATTGTAAAAGAAACTTTACAAGGAAGAATGGGTGGACAGGCCAAGATGCCGCATAAGGAACAGCGGAGACCCTCAAAGGTCTCCAGCTCGTTACAGTGGAGACCATCGAAGAAGATGCCGCATAAGGAACAGGAACGCCATAACCCCAGGAGTGTGAAGAGCAGTGAGGTTTTTGACTCTGATTTGGAAAGATTGACAGACGATGAACTTTCTGATTCCAATTCAGATTTGGAAGAAACCATTATCTTGGGAAGTATCGACCTCCAAAAACCAAGAGATATACTGGAAGAGGGTAGCCTAAACACTGAACTGTTATTCCTAGAAGAGGAGACAGATTCGCAAGATTCTGGTAATATCAAAACGCAAAGAAGAGTGAGCCTTAGCAGCGGAGAACAGATCTTTCCCAAACTGGGTATGCTATGCAAAAGACAGGTGGAGTTGGGAACACTTAAAGAGGTAAGGCAGAGTGCATCCCGGCCAATAAACGAGTCCATTCCATATGTGTAGCCTAGTCAGGACATCAGGCCAGAGAGACAGGAATCAGACTTGGAGCCTTACCTAAGGATTCATGCAGAGGGAAAGAGAAGTGAAGTTTCTATGACTGTAGAGGGTGAGGAAGTATTGGTTGTACCTAGTCCGCTTCCACGGCTGAGTCTGGAAAAGGGGAAGGGCCTAGTCCTGACTCTAAGAATTGATACCTAGCAGCCGGTCCACATGCAACCATCTATGCTAATTCCAGGTAAGCCTGTCCATTTGGTTTTAGATACTAACTTGGGTTCTCTGCCTGTAACAGATGTCCTGGAATCCCAACCAGACCAACCAACTAGTAGCAGGGAAGTGGCGATTGATAATGATGGAGTCCGATCAGAGAAGGGAGTTGGGTTGTTAGAAAGGAAACAAGAGGAGTTAGAATGGATTTGGGAGCAGATTTGTGCCCTGCTGAAGGAATATAAACAGGAGGAAATGATAGAGGTGGCTCCAAAAAACCCTGAATCAGAGGCAAGAACTAATAGATTGGGGCAGGAATTAGGAAATAAAGGGTAGAATAGAAAGTCAGTGGGAAATAAGGGTAGGAAAAAGAAGAAAAAGTCTGAAGTAGAGAGACTAATAATGAACATTGAAGGGGATATCGAGTTCAGTGGCAGAGGGGAAAGAAAGAAGGGTTCTAAATGAAGAAACACTATATTGGAGGGCTAAATTCTTGAAAGGTAATGAAAATAATAAGCTGGAATATAAGGGGTTTGGGTAGTGCCAGAAAAAGGAGATCGATTAAGGAGCTACTTAGGAGACAAAATTAGCTGAACTGGATAGAAGGTGGGTCAGGGAGATCTGGAAAATAAGAGGGGTAAGATGGTCTTCAGCTCCATCATGGGGAGGCTTGGGGGGAATAGTAACTTTGTGGAGGGAGGACTTCGTAGAACCAGTAGAGGAGCTAATAGGAAACTTCATTGTATCCCTAAAATTCAGAATGGTGGAAGATGGATTTATTTGGGTGCTAACAAATGTGTATGGTCCAAATAATCACAGAGAGAGGAATGAGTTATGGGAAGAGCTTCATGGAATTCAAGGCTTGTGGGAAAGTCCTTGGTGTTTGGGTGGGTGGGGGGGGGGATTTTAATGCAATAAGATTCACAAATGAGTCAAATAATCCTAGGTAGGCCATTACAACTAGTATGAGGAAGTTCAATGACTTCATAAAATCCTGTGAGTTACGGGAGCTTCCTTTTACTACAGGCTCCTACACTTGGTCCAACTTCCAAGAAAACCCAACCTGCTCAAAGCTTGATAGATTCCTATTTAATGAGAGTTGGGAGAGCCACTGGAGAGGTTTGGTGGCTAAGGCCCTACCTAGGATAAGCTCTGATCACTACCCTATAGAAGTAGGACAAGAACCTCTTGGTAATGGACCTAGACCATTCAGGTTTGAAAATATGTGGCTGACACACCCGAACTTCTTGCCTAAGGTTAAGGAATGGTGGAGTGAAGAGATGAGAGAAGTGAAATGGGATGGGGTTAGATTCCACAAAAAATTAAAAAGGTTGAGAGGCAAAATAAAAGAATGGAATAAGGATCAATTTGGAAGAGTGGAGGAGGTAAAAGCTAGATTATTGGTTCAGATTGAGGAGTTAGATGCAAAAGAATCCCAAGGGATGATGGATGAGCAAGACAGAGAAATGAGGAGGAAACTGAAAAAGGAGTTAGAGGAGACTTTGTTGAGGGAGGAGATCTCTTGGAGACAAAAATCCAGACATAAGTGGATCAAGGAAGGGGATAGGAATACCAAATTCTTTCATGCTTTGGCTAATGGGAGAAGGAGGAAAATTTTGATACTAAAGCTTGAGGTTGATGGTGTGGAGATAACCTCTCA
Organism: Nelumbo nucifera; assembly: GCF_055504915.1. Taxonomy (NCBI): domain Eukaryota; kingdom Viridiplantae; phylum Streptophyta; class Magnoliopsida; order Proteales; family Nelumbonaceae; genus Nelumbo; species Nelumbo nucifera. Next base: position 41,409,571 of record NC_142649.1, read on the forward strand.
AGAGGAGATTGCTAGTAGGATTGTGGATCACTTCAAATCCATCTTTCAAAGACCCTTAGAGAATCGGTTAATAGTAGGGGAGGAGAATTGGCCAACTTTGAACCAAACAGATAAGGGATGGCTGGAAAGAATGATTGAGGAAGAGGAAATTAAACAAGCTGTTTTTTCTATGGATAGGGCTAAGGCACCGGGTCCTGACGAATTTACAATGGCATTTTATCAGGACTGTTGGGACATAGTCAAAGAAGACTTAATTGGAGTATTTAGAGAATTTGAGGATAAACATTTTGTGAGTCCTAGAATCAATGCCACCTTTATAGCCTTAATTCCCAAAAAGAATGATGCCAGACACCCCAAAGATTTTCGGCCAATTAGCCTGGTGACAAGCATCTATAAGATTCTGGCAAAAGTGCTCTCTAGGAGGATCAAAGCAATTCTCCCCTCTCTCGTTAGCCAAGCACAAGGAGCCTTTATACAGGATAGACAAATTACAGATCAGATCCTTATTGCAAACGAGAGTGTGGAAGAGATAAGGAGATCGGGCAGGAAAGGATTTGTTTGCAAACTGGACTTGGAGAAAGCCTATGACATAGTGGATGGAATTTCCTGCTGGAGATGTCAAGAAGACGTGGATTTGGGGATAAATGGTGTAATTGGATAAGAGGATGCTTAAACTCTTGTCGTTATTCAGTGTTGGTGAATGGGGTGGTTAAGGACTTTTTTCCAGCCAATAGAGGCTTAAGACAAGGGGATCCACTCTCCCCTTTCCTCTTTACACTTGTTGCTGATGTCTTTAGTAGGATGATCTCCAAAGCAGATGAGGAGGGCCAAATAAAGGGATGAAGAATAGGGAGCAAAGGCATTCTAGTAACTCACCTTCAGTTTGCTGATGATATTGTTATTTTCTTTGAAGAGAATGAGTTGAGCAAAGTGGAGAACCTTAAGATTTTAATAAGTACTTTTGAGAGGGTCTCCAACTTGAAGGTAAATTTTGATAAAAGTTGTGTGGCTGGAGTAAACTTAGAGAATAGAGAGATTGAATCCATTGCAGAATGCTTAGGTTGCAATATTTCTTCTTGGCCTTTGACATACTTAGGGCTACCCTTAGGAGCCAACCCTAAAGAAAGTAGTTTCTGGGCTACCCTTATGAGCCAATAGGAAAAAGAATTACATTTCAATAGGGGGTAGGTTAACTTTAATTAAGGCTACACTTGCCAACCTTCCAACCTACTTCCTTTCAATGTTCAGGATTCCTCCAAGGGAGGCTAAGAAACTGGAGAAGAGAATGAGGGACTTTCTATGGGAACCAGGAGAGGTTTAAAAGGATCACTTGATCAGATGGGAGATAGTTAACAAACCAAAGGAAGAAGGGGGTTTAGGGATAGGGAACATAGTGCTGAAGAATGTAGCCCTTCTAGGGAAGTGGCTATGGAGATGGCCCCGAGAGAGAGAGAGATTATGGCATGAGGTGGTGGCAAGCATTCATGGTTGTGTAGGAAATGGTTGGGGTTCCGGGATATCTTGCCAATCTACCCTTACTACACCTTGGAAGGCTATACATGGTATTCTCCCTCGCTTCCTCAGATTCATCAAGTGTGATGCTTGTTCTGGTAAGCTATTCTGTTCTGGGAGGATATTTGGGTGGGTACTCAACCCCTCAAAGAGTGTTTCCCCTCGCTCTATTCCCTTTCCCTTCACAAACATGAGCCAATTGCAACTTTTCTCCCGATCCCGTTAAACCCCTTATCTTTAAACTGAGACTTTGGGTTTCGTAGAGGGTTAAGGGATGGTGAGTCGAGTTGTGTTATTGAGCTAATTCATTTACTAGAATCCGTTTGCTTGGACCCCACTTCTTCTAATCAAAGGCTTTGGACTCCTCTTCCAAAAGGTACTTTTACTTGCTCTTCTTTTCTAAAATCCCTAAGTTCTAACCCCATTTCCCAAGGATTCTCTGTCAAAGAAGTCTGGGTGCGACCTATTCCCCCAAAAATTGTTGTATTCTGCTGGGAAGTCTTCTATGGGAAAATCAATACTTTGGAAAACTTACAGAAAAAGAGACCCTCGCTTTGTCTTCCCCCAAATTGGTGTTCCTTGTGTAAGGCCGAGAATGAGGACTGTTTCCATTTGTTGATTTCCTGTTCCTTTGCTACAGCTATATGGAGGTGGAGCCTTTGTTTATTTGGAGGTAGGTGGTCTATGCCTTCTGATTTTAGCTTGTTATTCAACCCATCTGTCTTTGTTTGGCACACTAGAAGAGGTAAGGTCATGTGGAATGTGTCAGGGCAGCCACTCTGTGGACTCTTTGGGAGGAAAGGAATGCAAGAATTTTCTTAGAGAAGGAAAGAGGGTTAGATGAAATGAAGGATTGTATCCTAACAAGAGCAATCCATTGGCTAAAAACTGTGGATATCTTTGATGACTTGTGGAGGAATTGGCTAGTAATAGCTAACACTTCAACAAAGAATGATAGAATTCTGTCAAAATGGGTTCCGCCTTTGGAAGGTGTCATCAAGCTAAACTTTGATGGAAGCAACCAAGGCAACCCCGGGCCTTCAGGTATAGGGGGTATCCTGAAAAATAAGGACAGCAACATAATATCCCTATTCTCAAGACTAGTGGGAGTGGGGGATTCCCCAAGGGCAGAAATCCTTGCTGCAGTACAAGGAATTCAGATCGCCAACCAGCTTGGGGTGGAGCATCTCCTAGTTGAAGAGGACTCTCAGGTGGTAACAAGGTGACTCCTAAACTTGGATACCACCATTTGGGGCTACAATGATCTCATCAAAAAAGTAAAGTGGTTAACCAACAATATGAGAGTTGAGGTAAAATGGGTTAGTAGGTTTGCTAATTCTTTGGCTGATGCTTTAGCCAAACAGGGGGTTTCTAGGGAAGATCTTTTTTGTGCTTCTTTGTAAGTTGTTATTAATTTGGAAATTTGTACTTAACTAGCCCGGAGAGGTTGCAACTCGTGCCTTTCCTTGGGGACTTTGTACTATTGTCTATTGGTGATTAATAAAATTATTTCAATTATCAAAAAAAAAAAGGGTGGACAGACCAAAGATTGATGGCCTTGAGTTTGATGGTCTAACAGAGGAGCAAGCTGCAAATTTGGAGAGGGAGTTTGAGGAAGGAGAAGTTTGGGAGGCTGTAAAGGAGATGGAAGGGGACAAAACCCCAGGTCCAAATGGTTTCACCATGGCATTCTTCAAACACTGCTGGGGATTCCTAAAGAGTGATGTTCTGAGGGTGATGAGGGAATTTCATGATTCTACAACCCTGGAAGGAGCTTAAATTCCATCTTTATAACTCTAGTTCCAAAGAAAAAAGGTGCAGAGGAGCTGAGAGACTTTAGGCCAATTAGCTTGATTAGTAGTATCTACAAAATAATAGCCAAGGTGCTCTCCAAGAGGCTCAAACAAGTGTTGGGGAACATAATCGCAGAAACTCAAGGTGCTTTTGTGGAGGATAGGCTTATGATAGATGGGGTGCTGGTAGCTAATGAGATGATAAATACCAGATTGAGAAGTGGGAAGGCTGGGTTACATTGTAAAGTTGATTTTGAGAAGGCCTATGATCATGCCAACTAGAGATTTTTAAAATGCATCTTAAGAAGAATGAATTTTGGCTCCAAATGGCAAAATTGGATGAAAGTTTGTATGAATACTCCTTCCTTTTCAATCTTGGTAAATGGAGTGTCTTGCGGTCGTTTCTGGAGCTCTAGGGGTTTATTTGTGTATCTGAAGCTCTTAGTAGATTGATGAAAAGGGCCACTTCGGGGGGGTTTTGTAGTAGGTTTAGTAGAAATCTGCAGAAATAAAAAACCTGCAGAAAAGATGAAGAAAGGAAATGTTCTTAAGAGAAGAAGAAGAAGAAGAAAGAAAAGAATGAGCAATCTATCCTGGCCACCCCCTCTCATTATTATTTATACTTAAGGTAAAAATAGGTACAATAACAAGTATGCCATTATAGCGCGGCTGAACACAAAAACTCAGTAAAGAACTTAAAAAAGGCACTCTAAAAGACTCCAAAGGGTCCCAACAAGTGTGTTGTGGTCCCCACTACCTATCTAAACAAATAATCAATAAAATTAACTCATAAATCTACACAATATCCTCAACACTCCCCCTCAAGTTAGGAGTAAATGTCACACATTTCCAACTTGCGCAGGTCATGTTCAAGCTTGTTCTTTGCAACCCCTTTGGTGAAGACATCGACCAACTGTAACTCAGAGGAGATATATGGTAGGTAGACTTGCTGTTACCCATTCTCTTATGAAGTGTCTGTCAACTTCAATGTGCTTTGTCTTGTCATATTGAACTGGATTGTGGGCAATATTGATTGCAGCTTGATTATCACAATACATCATGGGCTCCTTTGCATCTATCCCAATCTCACTCAACAAGGATCTAACCCAAAGTAATTCTAAGACACCACGGGCCATAGATCTATATTCAACTTCTACACTTGACCGTACAACCACTAACTGTTTTTAGCTTTTCCATGAGACTAGATTTCCTCCTACAAAGGTGCATACCCCTGATGTAAATCTCCTGTCATCTAGACATCCTACCCAATTTGCATTTGAATAGGATTCCAGCTTCAAATTCCCATGATCTGAGAAAAAAAATACCTCTACTTGGATGTTTCTTCAGGTATGCAAGTATCCTATCAATGGCTTCCCAGTGTTGAACCCGAGGAGCATGCATATATTGACTCACAACACCCACAGCATAGGAAATGTCTAGATGTGTCATGCATAGGTATAGTAGTCAACCTACCATCCTCTGATATCTCCCCACATCCTTAACCAACTCACCATCCAAAGCATTAATCCTATGGTTTGGATCAATAAGAGTATCAGCTGATTTAACACCTAACTTCTCAATTTCTTGCAATAGATCCAATACATACTTCCTCTGAGAGATGAATATCCCATGCTTGGATCTTGCAACCTCAATCACTAGAAAATACTTCAGTTCTCCTATATTATTAACCTCAAATTCTTGTTGCAATGACTTCTTCATTGCATCAATCTCCCTCTGATTATTTCCTATAACAACTATATCATCCACATATACAATCAGTATTGACGCCAGTGATTCTCTCCTCTTCACAAAGAAAGTATGATCTTATTGAGTATATATGTATCCAAGGTGGATCAATGCTCCCCTAAACCTGTCGAACCACGCTCTAGGTGACTGTTTTAAACCATATAATGATTTTTTCAACCTACAGGCTTTTCCCTCACCACCATTCTCATTGAAGTCGGTTGGAATATCCATATATACCTCCTGCAAATCGCCATTAAGGAAAAAGCATTTTTAACATCAAACTAGAAGAGTAGCCATAAGTAAGTAGCTACTAAAAACAAGAGAATCCAAACTGAGCTCATCTTAGCCACTAGTGCAAAGGTCTCTAAATAATCTAAACCATAGGTTTGAGTATTACCCTTTTGCAACCAACCTTGTTGTGTACCTCTCAATGCTGCCATTGGCTTTGTACTCACAGTGAACACCCATCTACAACCAATTGCCTCCTTTTCCGTAGGAAGATCAACTATCTCCCATGTTTGATTCTTAAGCAAAGTTTCCATCTCTTCTATCATAGTTGTTCTCCACTCAAGTGTGGAGAGAGCCTCACTAACATTCCTAGGTATAGACACGGAATATAGTGAAGAAAGGCACAATAGGAGGGTGAAAGGGCACTATAGGAAAGATGGTGTCAAATGCAATAGGTTGTACACTTCCTCTTTCCCTTGCGGAGTGTAATGGGAAGATCAAGATCAACTATAACATCATCAGTGTTAGGTGCAAGAACATCATCAATAAGATCAGAGGCAATGACAAGCTCAAGGGAAATACTTGGAATTTTATCAACCGAACCTAGAATCTCGAATGGACTGAAGGAGAGTGGTGCAAGTTCTTCTATTGGAGCATGTGTGGAGTCAACCCTCTTGCATTGGCGCTGAAAGAACTATAAGGCAAGCCATAGTGGATCAATTAGTGATACCGAAGCTGGTGGTGGAGCAACAGATGGAACTGATGATGGAGCTAATGATGAAGAAACAGATGGACTAGATGGAGGAACAAGAAGAACAGACTGTAAGCTCCCCCCCCCCCCAAAAAAAAAAAAAAGAAAACACTCCCCTGAGGAGGACTACCATAGAAAAAGAATGTAGACTCAAAAAAATGTAGCATCCATAGTAACAAATATGCTTCCCATTTCAAAGAACTTAAAAAAAAGATGACCTAAACGATAATGCCAGAGCATAATCTGAGTCGCTGACTCTGACCCACTACTGCTACTACTAACATGATGGCTCTGATGTCTTGGAAGCTTATCTAGAAGGTAGTATGAAATTCTTGTAAGTGCAACTTATTTTAGAAAATATAGTATGAAATTTTCACCATCTTACTTCAAGTGATACTAAATACTATGCCAAGGAAATGTAACATAAACCATGGTTTTAAAAGGTGGTTGAGGTGAGGCAACTAGATTCCACCAGGCCTCAGTAGCCTTAGTTGCAAGATAGAGGGTGTAAGCCTCAATTTGAAGCGTACACCTCTAGCCTTTCTCCTCATTTTATATGAGCTAAGGGCCCCAAGTTGAATATATATTATCCATATATTTATGTATATTATATATATTTTATATTATTTATATATCATAAATGAATATATATGCATTATATATAAATATACATTTATTATATATAAATATATAATAAAAAAATCATAAATATATATATAACATTATATTATAAATAAATAATAATATAATATATATATATATATATATTTATATATAATGTATATTATAAAAATCAAAAAACCAAAAAACCAATTACGAACCGATCAACCGGTTAACCGATCGGCTTCGGTTCGATTTCAATTACCAGTTTCCCAAAAAATTGGTACTACCAGTTTGGTTTGGAAAAAAGGTCCATGGTTCGGTAACCGAATCATGAGCACCCCTAGTGGTGGCTTCTTCGATCAAAATATTGAAGATTCAAGAGAAAGAAATGAATAAATTGATTAAGGAGAGAGCGAAATCAAATTACGTACATGTCAATCCTCCTCCTTCCCCCTTCTTCTACTGACACATTTCCCTATGTGTCTATAAAACGGTAAAACCAGAAAAATCACATTCAACGATTCAAGAAGAAGAATCTTCTTCTTTAGCTAAAGCACATGCCAATACTCTGATCATATATACTCGACAATGATCTTGCTTGCATCCAATATCAATGATGCCTGAATACAAGTTCAATAAGGAACCATCTCTAACTTAATTGCTCCATATTCTGTTATTATTTATGTATATATCCCTTCTCTGTCTTTTTGTACTCAGAACATAGAAATATTTTAGTGGGTTTGGGGCTGTGTGGTGTGGTATTCATGTCGAAGATTTCAATGATTAAAGTTAAAGGCTCTCTATACATAAATGGCCCATCTTTTCCCAATTCATCTCCACTAGTAAGTAGTAACTACCCTACAAAATGGACATAAACGGAACTACTTTATGAGCTTCAAGCCTTCAACTCATTAATAACAATCATCACAAGTAGTGTATTAAAAAAGAATCCACCCTTTCTTTATTTGTACTTTAGCTTACAATATCTTATGCTAATTAAAGGAACAACACAAGAACTATGCCAATTTCTGATGCATAATATACTCAGTGCCCTGACCTCAACCAAGGAAAAGGATTTCAATTTGTGGTTCAAAAATTATGGCCATTATCTGATCTCCAATTTGTTGGCAGTTGACACTGACTATCCTAGGTCCTAGGAGGGTGGGTAGGGGGAGATACAGAGCTAACCTTGCACAAAAGTGACCACTCGGACTCAAATCTATGTTACCAGGCTTGTCGGCCCAAGCTTTTATCATAACACCAACTACCAAGTAATTGCTCCATGGAAGAAAAAAGGAAATAACATTACATCTGAAAATTATAACATCAATGGAATTCAAACACTTGATGGATCGGAAAGCTTCGTAGATGAACTGAGACGTTTAATTAATATTTTATTACTAATTTACTACCAATTATGAGAAAAAACTAGATGATCAGCAACTACCACTTCAATTTTGTGCACAAAAATAATTTAATTTAACTCAAAAGAAAAAGGGATTGGGAATGACTAATGAGAGATATTTACTTCGTAGTTGGGAGATGGAATGAACACGATTAGATTTTAGATAGATGGTGGGGTATCTTCCTTCACTTGCAGTAAACCCAAAGATGGTTAAAGCACCACATCCCGATTGCCCAGATTTATGCGCACAGTACAATGAAGTTGCAGGAACTTCAACTTTGTGCACAAAAATAATTTAATTTAACTCAAAAGACAAAGGGATTGGGAATGATTAATGAGAGACACTGACTTCATAGTTGGGAGATGGAATGAGTGCGATTGATTTTAGATAGATGGTGGGGTATCTTTTGCAGTCAACCCAAAGATGGTTAAAGCACCAGAACCCAATTGCCCATATTTATGTGCACAGTACAATGAAGTTGCAGGAACTTCTCAGCAAACAAAATCATGAAGTCTATCCCTTTTTGGCATCAATAGTTGCAAGTCTTATGCTGCAAAGTGGGCTATATTCACCATACATATTCTTGTTGCAGGTGTAGCATTAATATCATGTAAAGGTTCCTTCGGTGTCTGAAATTAAAGCATTTGACATGATAAAAGAATTACCAACAGTGACCATACATTTTGCATGGTTCATACCAATGTCTGTCCCAATTACAAGCTACCACTTTTCTTACCTCTCTACCTTTTCTAATTGCTTTCCTTTTTGGCTTTTTCCTTATATAATCTTCCTTTTCTTTGCTATGTATAGTTTAACAACTTGTGGCCCCATAATCTGTGTTTCTTATATCTTAAATCTTACCAAATGTAATCTCCTTCTCCTGTCCAGCAGAAGAAATTTACCATTTCCAGATAAGCAAGAAAGCACAATGGTCCTTGTAGCAGTGTAGCACAGAACCTCAGAAGTATGATGGACCATTGGGTTAATGTCTAGTTGTTACAATTTTTATTAATTTAATACTATTAATAGTTAACATGTCCAAATCAGATTTCTTTTAATTCATTACTTGCCAGTTGATGAGATGTTATATGCTTTGTCTTTGTCTTGGAGGCATTTACATGTTGTATAATTGACTTGTCTTGATTCTTTTTTCTTTTGATAAATTTCTTAATTCTTTTTTTGGTTATAAGTTATAACTTAATTTAATTAGTATTAGTTTCTAAATTTTGACATAAAATCCTCTCGTTATATTTGTTAATCACTTAATTTTTCTTTGTTGTAGGTTTATATATATATTTTAAATTTAACCAAAAAAATGTCAAAAAGAAGTAGACAAGGAGGAGAAGGAAATAGAAAATATCATAAATGGAAGTATGGAACATAAATGAAAGAACTGAAACAAAATGGAAAGTGAAATGTATATTTAAAGTGTAATTTTTGTGAAAAGCAAGTTTCAGGGGGTGTAAAAAGGATGGAAGCACATCTTGTAGGAACTCATGAAAATGTAGCCCTATGCAAAAGAGCTCCTCCCGAAGAAGTTGAAGAAATTGAAGAATTTTTTAAGAAATTCAAAGAGCATCAAGAAAAAAAAAAAAAAAAAAAAACTACTGAGGAAATGGAAGAGGTTCGTTGAATACGATATTTCCATAGATCTATTGGTGAGATAGTTATAAAATTTAATAGTGCAAGGGAATCAAGAAATACATCTAATTGTGGTGTTATATCAAGAAGAGTATGGGGACCTATGGACGAATTTGTCGTTTCCAATCAAAATGCAAGCAAACAATTTGAGAAACAAACCACATTGAATGCACATTAGAAAAAGGAAGAAAGAAATAGAGTTTGTCGAGAAATTGGGAGAATGATATGTGAAAATGGTTTGCCATTTAATCTGTCTAATTCCCCTTCATTCAAGAGTGCATTTGAAGCTGCATGTGCATATGGAAGAGGATTAAAGCTTCCTACTATGCACGAAGTAGGCACTTAGATCTCAAATGAAGAAGTCCAAACAATAAATGAAAAGATGGCTGATTTTTTTATCAATAACTCAATAAATTAATTTCATTAGAATTAGAAAAAACAATACAACCAGATGTTGTAAAAGGAAACAAAGAAGATGGCTGATTTTAAGAAGTCATGGGAAGAACATAGACGTTACATATTGTCTGATGGGTGGAAAGATGCATCAAGACAAAATTTAATAAACGTTTTGGTTAATTGTCCTAAGGGTACATGGTTCCTGAAGTCTATAGATGCATCGGATATTGTAAAGGATGGTAAATTGTTGTTTAAGCTTTTGCATGAAGTTGTAGAGGAAATTGGTGAGAAGAATGTTGTGCGAGTGATAATAAATGATGCATCTAATTATGTAAAAGCTAGTAAGATGTTGATGAAAGAAAGGACGAAGTTGTATTGGACTCCATGTGTTGTCCATTGTATAGACTTAATATTGGAGGATATTTTTAAACTTCCAGTTCATGAGTCTGCCTTCAAAAATTCAAAAAGAGTACTGAATTTTTTGTAAACAATCATGGATGGGTGTTGGCATTGATGAGAAGTTATCTAAAGAGTTTGATGGGTTCAATGTGAACTTTACAAAGTATGTTTACATCAAATAAGTGGGCACAAAGTTTTTATGCAAAAAATCCTGGAGGAAAAGCAATTAAGGCAATTATTTTGATAGATAAACGTTTTTGGGTATCTATAACTTATGCTATTAAAACCACTAAACCATTGGTCATTGTGTTAAAAAAGGCGGATTCTGATAAAGAGAGAGCAATGGAGTTCTTATATGATGCAATGGATAAAGGTAAGAATGAAATTGCAAAAAAGATATGAATTGGAATGAGGCAAACTACAAACCGATTTGGGATGTTATAGATAGGAGGTGGGAATTTCAGCTTCAACAAGACTTACATTCATGTGCTTATTATTTAAACCCACAAATATGGTATGGATCAAGTTTCTCCAAACACCCAAAATAAAAAGAGGTTACCATAACGCCCTAGATGGGATGTTTCCAGATAGGCAAGAACAAGAGAGGATAGAGATGCAACTTAATGATTTTCGATTAAAAAAGGGATATTTGGGAAGAAGTAACATAGATACAATCTACAATATTTAAAATGAGCCCCAGTAAGTTAAATTTTAAATTTTATAATTTTAATATTATTCAAGGTTATATGATTTCTTATATTAAGTTGTATTATGTTGTTTTATATATGGTCTTTTTAATAGTTGAATGGTGGTTAGTGTATGGTGAAGATACTCCACCTATACGCTTGATGAAATTTGCAATAAGAATAAAGTCTTACTTGTAATGCTTCTCTTGTGAGCGAAATTGGAGTTCATTCAATCAGGTAAAATTCTTCAAATAATTTAATGTTCAAACTTTAAAATGTAATATAATAATAGATTTCTAACTTTGAACAGTTGTGATAATTTTTAGATTCATACTAAGAGGAGAAATCATTTAGCGCAAAAATGATTAAATTCATTGGTGTATGTCATGTATAATTTGAAGTTGTCGTAGAAACAAGCAAGGAACAAAACTGCAAAGGATCCAATTAGTATAGAGCCTGATGATATAGGATCAGATGATGAATGGATTGCAGATGAACGTCCAAATGATCCAGCCCTAGAAGAACTTCCTCCATTTAAATGGTTATTTGTCTTAAAGTGTGTTATTTGGATTTTGGAACTATATTTTGTTATTTGGATTTGAAATTTTATTAGAACTATGTTTTGTTATTTGAATTTGAAATTTTATTAGAACTATGTTTTGTAATTTGGATTTTGGAATGACCTCTTAAAGTGTAAAATGTAGAATGTAGAATGATTCTTTGTCTCAAATTTTAAATATGGAGTCACATATGTTTTCTTAGTATGATCCAGCCCTAGAAGAACTTCCTCCATTTAAATGGTTATTTGTCTTAAAGTGTGTTATTTGGATTTTGGAACTATATTTTGTTATTTGGATTTGAAATTTTATTAGAACTATGTTTTGTTATTTGAATTTGAAATTTTATTAGAACTATGTTTTGTTATTTGGATTTTGGAATGACCTCTTAAAGTGTAAAATGTAGAATGTAGAATGATTCTTTGTCTCAAATTTTAAATATGGAGTCACATATGTTTTCTTAGTTTCTTTCCTTTTTGCATGATTGAAAGTTCTTATTAGTTCATCTTTTAAGGTGAATAGGAACTGTGAAATAAAGAACACTCTTTTAAGTCTTTATTTGTTCCCTTTTATAGGAATTTGCAATTTTGGACTTCAAGGATTCATATTTTGTGGTTTTATTATTGGATTGCATCACATGTGTGCTCTAAGTAGATAAGGTACATTCATTTGATCCCATCTTTTTTATTCAACTTTTCTTCTATAGTTTAGACTTTAGAGATTGTATTGTAGTAACAAATTCTATAATAATAGTTAGTGGTTAGTTAGTTACTAGTTATTTTGATTATAATATTATTTCTTCATTGCTTAGACTCCATAAAATTATTCTTGAAAAGATTTAAACACACAATCAGCAATTATTGGACCTTTGATACACTAAATAAGTCACAAATAACTATATAAAATTTCAATTATTTATTTCTTTTTATGTTTCCATAATTTTTAAGTTTTTAGTTTGAAGCCTCAAACTGCCTTGAGGCTTATGCCTCACCTCTTTAGCACCAACTGCTTCGCCTCCACCTTTAGCCTTTTAATACCTCAATGAAGGGAATTCATATCCACAAAAGGACTAATAATACTCCCAGCTTGCCAGGTAGTCCCAATGAAATCAACTTACAGATCTTTTAAATGGATTAAATTTGCTTGACATGCTTCATTCTCTATGGTTGTATACATGAGGTTTACCTAATTCTAAATAAGAAAGAGTGGATTACATTCTCAAACAAAGCAACCACCACCTAATTCTAAATAAGAAAGTGGATTACATCTCTCTCCTTCACAAAAGGTTTTTTTTTTATTTTCCTCCTTTTTCCTTCTTTTAAAATCTTCAATAGCTCTTCTAGAAAAAGCTTTTCCACCTAAAAAAATAAACCGAATACCTTACCAACCTCTACATCTATCCGCAAGACTCTTCACACCCGTTTTTCCACCAGAGACCTCTCCCACCATAACAATTGGCTTGACTCCTGTACCTGAGGTATCATAGTCATCCACCTTCTCTCCTTATCCCCCTGAATAATCATACTTCACCACCCCTTCGATCGAGTGCGACCCAATCTCCTTCAAGCTTTTAGAACAAGCTCCCCCTTGGATCTTCTTAATTGTGGTTTTCAGATTCACCCCTCTTCTCTCATACACTCTTTTATACTTGCTGGTAGGACCAGCCCTAGTAATCCCTGCTTTCAAGCATGAAAAGACCTTCGTCACATGCACAAGATGCAATTTGCATGAACAATTACTTTTCTTTGCAGCCGTTGAACCTTCTTCGAAAAAGTGCTATGAACTTGTAGTTCCCTCTTCCTACCTAAATCAACTCCAATTTTTCCTTCTACCACTTATTGAATGTATTGAAGCTACAGATTCAATATATTCAATAAGTTGTGTAACGTATTAATCCTATATGGTCAAAGAATGACCCTTTATATTTTCTGTAAATTAAACATGATAAGAACATCAAGGGAAAATTTTACAAAACTAGTCTATCTACCATTTCGCATTCCCTCCTCGCATAACCAACTTTTTTTTGCATAACTCAACTTTCTTAGTCTATCTACCATTTCGCATTCCCTCCTCGCATAACCAACTTTTTTTTTGCATAACCCAACTTTCTTCAGATCCATGTTGCAGGAACTCTTCCAAATGAGAATCTATTTTTAACATTTGCCACATTCCAACACTTCATGGATTCTGGTTCAGTAAAGCTTGATTTCCTTATTCTTTGATTTCCTTGATATAAACTATTATCTACCATACATTACAACTTACAACCTTTCATCATTTTCCTTCAAAGAGCTCCTAGATGGCAAACATAACAATGTAAAATAATATTAACATTGTCCATAAGAAAGAATGGAAAAGATGATAGTACACCATTTATTTGTGCTTCAATTCGTAAAAATGTTATGCAATCACCAGATATCCTGTTTTCTAATCCAATAAAAGCTTATTAACAAGAAATCTGATTGCATTAACCAAGTATTTAATCACAATTTCCAAGCTCTTCTTCATCAGTACCCCAGCTAACCTGAGCTCTAATTGATACACCTTGTGTCTTTCTTATGTAATAAAATAGCAAAACAGGATCAAATATTCTGTTAATCAATTCCTATACTGTTATGTATACTTACCAAAAAAAAATATTGATATAGAATGATCATAAAAAAACAGTCTTCAGTTCCTTTAATTTAAGACTTTGAGTATAATAAAATAAAAGTTCCATAAAATATTTAATGATTGAATCTATTGCCAGAGTACCCATTGGACGTTTGGTATTCAAGCATACAACAAGTTTTTCTTCTCTTAAATAGTAAGAAGTATCCCCCTCCTCCAATCCTCAAAAGCTTGAAAAGGAAAATAGAGTAGTGAGATATCACATCAAATAGTATATTCCCAGTATAGATGATGTTTCTCCTAACTCCTCCAGAAAAATTATTAGCTTGGAAGTTATGCAGTCCTTGGGATCCATGTTAATGAGCTGTTTATTCTTGTTGCCAAACATCCAATACTTTGAACCTTGCCTGCACCATCTCTAAAGATTCCTCCAATAGCTGACATTCCCGAGTTTCCCATGGAGCTCCCATCAAAATTTTATTTTATTTTATTAACTGCTGGGGGTATCCACTCCATAACCACCTTATCCTTCTTTAGAAGAAAGTGCCCATGCCCTTAAAATATCATTCACTGTTTATTCTTGTTGCCAAACATCCAATACTTTGAACCTTGCCTGCACCATCTCTAAAGACTCCTCCAATACCTGACACTCCCGAGCTTCCCATGGAGCTCCCATCAAAATTTAATTTAATTTTATTAACTGCTGGGAGTATCCACTCCATAAACACCTTTTCCTTTTCTTTAGAAGAAAGTGCCACTTCAGTCCATGCCCTTAAAATATCATTCACGGAAAAGCCTTGGAAAAGATCAAGTGTCTTTACCCTGTGTGCAACTTTGAGTTTTATAGTCTCAAAATTTTCCTCCTTCGATCTACTTTTCTCATTGACGATCCTCCCAAGGAGTTCAAACCACTTGGGCTGTAAAGGCCCACTACATCCTGTGGAGGATTCCACCTGCAACCAAAAAGAGCACAACAGAAGTCCCAATTATTAATTTGATTCTCTTTTCTTTATTTCCTTCTTATTTTCCTCCCATTTCTAGGGTGGATTCTGTGGGGATATCAGGACCTCCTTTTTATTGGAGCAACCAAGTAATGTCCATCCACTGTAGCTGGCATCGTTGAGGTCAGGATGTGCCCTCAACGCTACCCTATCTATAGCTGGTCTCTGAGTAGGCTGTACGCAGCCACCTTTTGCTTCTTCTTCTGAGCAGCTGAGTAGGTTGTAAGCAGTAACAACCACAAACAAGGATAGAGTTCCTTAATGTTTTGGTTGTAGGCTGTAATCTGGCAGCCCCCTTTTTCTGTCCTTCCTATATAAAACGAGCCAAAAGTAATTCTATATTGCAAGTCTTTCACTGTTTCCCTTCAGATCCAAACTTGTTAAGTCAAAGAATAACTGATTTGACCAAAGAAAAACCCATAAAGTATGGTTATGGTCAATTTTCTAGCAAAATTTAGCTGTCTTTTTATCCTGTATATGCAAGTTAAGTAGCATTCTTGTACGGTTGTACCCTAGTTTTGCAGGTTCTTAAGTGTCTGCTCCTGATTATTACTGTATCTATGTGCGTTAATGGCCTGTTAATGTTAAATGGCATGTCTATCTTCCAAAATTCAGATCTGCAAATTATTATGTTATGTATTGATTTTCATTTAATTTTTCAAAAGTTGTGCCTTGCTTTGTTCAAGCACATGCCTTGCCTTGAGCCTTAGATGCTAGGAATTCTCGAGGAATGGGCCCCAACCAAACAGCTTTTACAGGAATTCTCAAGGGACAGAAGGGTTGAAAACAAGCACTTTTATGAGTACCGACAAGGTTTTGTTAAAATAAAAACATAGAGTAATATACAAATGGCTACATCTCAGAGATTGGGATGGCCAATATAGAAGCTGCATACATCAAAGGTCCCCCCCCACTCTCCAAAATAAATCTTCTCTATTCACCACTTGTTTTACTAAAGCATTTATGATCTGCTAACCTACTAGCTGATCTATGAGCCCACGTTGTATTGATACTTCTGTTTCTTTTGAGATCATCTCCTTCATAATATGTCAGAAACAAGCATTTTAGGGAAATTTAAGGACAAAAGAGTGTCAATTGCCTTCACAGCACACACACTATTGCCCCTTCGCATGCATTAGAGATTAACATTCTTCAATTGCCCAATTAGAAGAATAACATCCTCATTTTCATGCTCTGTAAGATAATTTTAAAACCTAGCCAATAAAGCCTGTGGTTCATCAACCAATAGATTTACAGACTATACTGCAGAGGCAGTTAAGCTGAATATCATAGGCAAATTAGAATTTCAAAATTGTCCTAAGAAATTGTGTGGATGGATGGTGACTTGCTATTCCTTACCACTTTTTGTAATCTATGATACCCAGATACCTGTTCAAGGGTTTCAGTTCATGTCAGATATGAGATACTTCAATTTTGTGTAAATTCCACATCAAACACGTTATCCAGCCGTGCCTTTGGCATATCTGGGTAATATAGCTCATAACTTTTTTATTGGAAACGGTTGCTTATATTAAATAAATAAAAATCAGATCATTGCAATATAACAAGTATCCCAAACATAGGGGTGAAGACCCCAAAAAGAAAAATTATTATTACAATTCCACCCAAAACAATTGTTCCCTGTTACCCCCTTGCTTGGCCAATGTGTCTGCCAAACCATTTGCAGATCTCCTGGCCCACAACAAATTGCTTATAACTTCATTTTTTTTTGGATAAATCTCATAACTTACTCCATTGACCTTTACCACATCCTAAATACACACTGAACTACTAATCTCCACTTTATGCACCTAGAAGGTGCATTTCATTACAAATCTAAGAATGAGAAATATCTATTTAGTTCAGAAAAGTCACTGTGTTGTCCCTTGAAACTAAAGGATCTAGTTGCCAAACACTTGGACATGCTGACACCTAATACTTCGCACAGCACTTCTTGTAGCATCTTGACAATGCTCCTAGTTGAAGTCAGTGAATAACCCTGAATCTTCGCATTTTTAAACAAGGATCAAGAAAAAGGAGGACACATACAATCAGTCAACACTTTGACATTCATATTTCTATTATATGTTTAAATTATTTACATAATTATATATTATTTACCATCATGTCACATGGATTTTTGTTGTGGACATCTGAATGTATAATGTGCCAAGGAAACACTATTAGAAAATGTGCACAATCATGCATCACGATGTGTCTGTTTGTAGACATGCACAATCATGAGAGAGAGAGAGAGAGAGAGAATGGAGGATATAAAACTGTTCCTCTGGGCAGGTAGTATACAAGACAGCAAACATGGTAGAATGGCAGAACTATTTTGGCACGCAAAGCAAAGTGATATAAATATATTTCCTATATGCAAATTCAAATGAGACCAGATTTTTCATTAGCACTTTTTTTGTTAGTTAACTTTTCACTAGCACATCAACCCATTATAACTGACAAACTTTAAAGCTAATAAATCTTTTGCATGTAACTTCTTATCAGTTCTATCTAAATCTTCAATGATATCAAGAAAAATAAAGAATATATCTAATATTAGCATGTTGTAAATCTTCTTCAATTTCATTTATCCAAAGGAGAGAGCAACAGAACCCTTGAAGCAATCATCATAACAAGTTCACCATCCGCAATTCCATACTATGCACAGGAATTCCAAATTCATCATAAAGAGATGCTGAAAATGGTTATCCTTGATTAAGTAAGATATTGTCCGATATCTGATTTACATACATCGTAAATGTTTTAATTATAAGCAGCAAGAACAACAACCACAATTATCTAAGCAATCTTCTTCAAGTAAGCCTAAAAATGAAATTCCATTTCAGCTCAAAGCCATGCAAAGTAAAATATCCAACTCAAACAGAAAACAATAAGGGAGAAGGCAGAAAGATTTCCCCTGAGACTCCCATTTAACACAAACAAAAAATAAAATAAAATAAAATTATCACCCATATTTTGAGCATGTGTTATTTCCTCCTTTTTTTTTCTCTTTTGGGGCAGGGAGTCTTCCACAACCACAGGATGTTTGGAACTAAATTGTGATCTTGAAACTCACCCTGGTTCAATAACCGATAGCTGTGTGGCAGCACAGGCATAAATGGACTAAGCTTGTGGCGCTCTGCCAATAGATCAGAGAGGTACCTGCCAACAAATAGTTGAATCTGTAAGAACTAACCATGCAAATATACAGGCACATGACTACCTTTTAATTTGTGAATATGCCCAAGATATGAGCGTATGTATGTATAGCCATATGCTACCACACAACTTTTATAATATGCAAAGTAAAGCAATATCACAATGATTTAACTAAAAGAAGAAACATAATTTGCTGCTGATTTAACTAGTGATTGATTGGAAACACCTACAAGCACTAAAAGAAGAAACATAGTAGACCAAAAAAACATGAAAAACGAACAATCTTTGAATAAGTTTACAGTATTAAAATGTAAATGCATGATAAAGGAAGAAAAAAAAAATGAAGAGAATGAAGAACAATTATTTTTCCTCAACTTTTCACAATTTCCATTTGAAGAACAAATTTGCGAAAGACAAATGAAGTCCGGGAAGTAATGATCTACATTATTTTTTTCCATACCAATAACATGTTACAAGAATGACTCACTTGGAAAACATCAGAAACTAAAGCAGGGACAACTAGATAGAAACTGAAAACAGAGAAGATCCAAACTCACTAATGTCAATGACAGCCAAGCCAACAAGAGAATTAGTTCTCATTATTACCCCCCCCCCCCCCCACCCCTCACCACCACCAATAAATAAATAACTACTTAAAAACATAACCAGCAGCAGAAAAGGATCCAAAACACTGACCAGGTTGAAGCAAACAAAAGCCGAAACTAAAGGAAACTTATTCGGAAACATTCCAGAGATCAAACCGGATATTCAACCTTGGGGAAAAAATCACTGCCTAAACGAGTATAAAACCATGATATTCGAAAAGGCAGGAATTGAATAAATCAAAAACCTTACTTTCCACATGCAACATCCAAATCATGGTGATTAGATAGAAAATCCTCAAAAGTTAGAAGCGCTTACGCATCATATCAGATCATATTGCATTCAAATAAAAATGGATCATCTGAATTCCAACATTTTTCGTGACATCAAGGAAATAAAAGGACAAAAAGTATGGAAAAAATCAGATAAATGGAATGGTAATAAGACAAATCAAAGAACAAGTTCTAATGGAATCAAATACCATAGGAACTGGAAAATAGGAAATAAGACGATGATGTATAAGTCGAATTAAACGAATACGATACAACGAAAAAGATAAAAAAAAAAAAAAAAATCGCTCCTCTCGATTTAGTGCTTCTCTTTATTTGCAGAAATAGGCAAAGTCTTTGAAGCTTACTTCTCTTGTTCGACCAGAGCGTTTGTTGCAGAACGAATGCCGATGTGAGGAGAGTGAGGAGCGGTAGAAGGAGAAGGTGAGTAAGCCATATATCTGCCGGAAGACATGTTTGCAGAGAGATAGACCTTAGATCCCGGCCAGATTCCAGCGGAATGGCTAGGGATCCGGCGGAGATGCTTCTAGTTGAGTCGGCAGGAGGAGAGGTACTTATAGAGTAGAGAGATTGATAAGAGGAGGAGACGAGATGGGTGGAAAAGAATAGTTAGCTTTACTTGCTGTCTGAACG
Organism: Nelumbo nucifera; assembly: GCF_055504915.1. Taxonomy (NCBI): domain Eukaryota; kingdom Viridiplantae; phylum Streptophyta; class Magnoliopsida; order Proteales; family Nelumbonaceae; genus Nelumbo; species Nelumbo nucifera. Next base: position 41,429,588 of record NC_142649.1, read on the forward strand.
ACAAATTTTTCCCATTACACGTACGTACACGTATAGTTTACTCTGTTATTTACTACGGACTACTCAGTTATTTTCAATGTTTTAAAAAGCGAACCGGAGGTCGACCCATTTTCCCTCCGGGTCACGGGTTACCGGTTCGACCATCCGGATCGAATGGTTCAATCCGTGACATCATAATTAAAAATATGAAAAAAATGTATTATATATACATATAATATATATATATATGTGAATAAAACCTGTATAAATATCCAAAAATGATATAAAATTATAAATAGCCAAAAAATGTCTGAAATCTCTAAAAAAATGACTAATATTTACATAAAATATATAAAATAACTAAAAAGATGCATAAAATGCAAAAAATAAAATAAAAAAATTGCATACCATCTTAACATTCGTCAGTGGATGGCGAGAAGGATATTGAGCACTGGTGTGAATCACCCAATACAGTCACTGACGACCAACGAGAAGTGATGTAGCATGATCTAACTCCCAGCTGGAGGGTGATCTGGCTTCCAATCGAGCAGCAACCTGGATCAATCTGCAAGACGATGGATCGGAGAACCCGGGGTGGCTAACCTAGCGAGGTTGCTCTGATGCTTAAGTTAGTATCTGTGAGCTGAATGCTTTGAGAATTTGAGAGAGCTAAAGAGCTAGAGAGTAGAGTGATCATGCGTACCTGGGCCCTAGAGCGGTTGTTGCTCTTATATAGCTGAGCTGCCGTGGGTTTCACGGAACGGTTCCGGGATCTTTGGCCTGAGTGGATGAGATCTGTTTCTGCTTTAGCTAGGGAGTAACGTATCAGTCAATGAAATCTATCATTTCCGCCTGATCTGGGCGGGGAGAGGATATGGTATGTTGTTACGTGGTGTGATCCCGTGAGGTTAGGAGTGTTAGCTCATCGTGATCTCGAGAGGTCGAGCCAAATCACCCTTCATCAATTGCCCCCCACTCCCCGAGCCAGGGGTCTCAACCCGGTGCGGGGAGTTCACGACGAGTCCAAGTGGATTTGGCACAAGGTCTAGGCGGCTTGACGGGCGAATCATTGGTCGGACCTGTTCAGCCACCCGACTCAATCAAGAATAACCCAAGTCGCGTCTAATTTACGTGCAAACGTCACACCGTTTATAAACTCTGCAGACGTCAAAACATGCGCTAAATCGATTTCAACCCCGGGAGTCGTGCAACCGGTTTTCCTAGGAGTCGTTGGATCATGGCGATCTCAACCGTTGATTCCCGGACACACTGGCTATAAATAGGAGCAAGGGGCTCATTTTCTTCGCCACAAGTCCGCTAATCTGCAATCTGAGGTCGTGCTCGAGTCCTTCAATTCGGTGTCTTTCCGATGTCGCCTTCCTTTCTTTAGTCTTTCCTTTGGTGAGTCTTCCTTAGCTCTCTCTTTTTCGATTCCGTGTCTTTCCATCATGTCTAGCTTTAGTTTTGATAGCCTTTTAGACGGAAGCGGTGAATCCGTTGGAGCCGAGTACCTCGGCTCAAGCCGTAGATCCTCGTCCTACCAAGGAGGTTACTTCAGGTTAAGACTCACCTTGGGAGGAGCGAGAGGCCTCTGGTAACTTGGCTTCCACCTCACATCGAGGTCGGCTGCCAGGTAACTTTGACCTGTCGACAATGACGGCAGACAGACTCCTAGCCCTAGTAGCCCAGTATAGACTTCCTAACGACCTCATCTACAGCATCCCTTTAGGTAACTTCCCTTGGGAACACGGTCACGACGAGATCGTAATCTTCTAGGAACAGCTCGTGGTTGGTCTTCGTCTTCCACCTCACCCTCTCATAGTCGAAATCATAAAGTTGTTCAACATCACCATAGACCAGTTGCACCCGAACTCCATCCACAACGTCGTAGGGACCATTTCTCTTTTCCACGACTACATTCTTCCTCTTGACCGCGACATTTTTTCTTCTATTCTTTCCATCAAGAAGAACTCGTCTTGTGTTCTGCCTAAGCACAGGCGAACTTATTAACTGTCACCTCGTCCTGGCTTCAAACTCTTGCTCGAGCTCCCGAACAAGGTCCCGGCCCGGAAGAGGCACTATTTCGTGGTCCACAACACTGAGGGGTGGCCTTTCCCGACTCATTGGAGGGCAGCCATCCAGGACCCCAGTGTTAGGATGGACTTGAAGACAAGAGAGGCACTCCGATCTTGGGCGGAGCTCGGCTTGAAGTTCGAAGACTTTGTGACCGAGAAGAAGATCGTGCATGCCGGTCTAAGTCCTGGTAGGTCGTTGTTTGTTGTATTTTCTCTCTACTTTACTTCGGTATGGTATTTGACAACTCGTTTTTTGTTGCAGCTATCATGGACATCCCTGCCAACGAACTCTTTAGGAGTATGAAGAAGGGGAAAAAAAAGAGAGCCTAAAAAAGGGCTCGCATTGAGTCCCCACCAGCCGCTCGAGTTGAGTCCCCACCAGCCACCGTTCCAAAGCTCGAGCAGCCATCAACTGCCGATCAACCTCCAGTAATAGACCTGGTTGAGGAGGACTCGGGCAAGCTCTCCCCACCCCGCGTGCCCGAGGAGGCTACATCTTCGGAGCCCGCCTCGGCAGTTGCTGCTTCTTCAAGCAGTGACGACACAGCTCGGAGCATTTTGACTCCGAAATGCAGCCTCCTCAAGAGCAAGGGCGCAGTATTTGTTGAGGAAGTTGCTAGCTGGGCTGAACTGCCGATTGCTCAGCTCGGAGCCCGAGTGGCTACACAGTGCATGGTGGTAAGTTTTTGGACTTGTCTTCTTCAATCAGTCTTGTACTTGGCTTTTTACATGCTGACACTTGTTTTCTTCTCTTGATAGGTGAATTAAACCATCCACGCCTTGGCTTATCAGTCCGAGGTGAACTTGAAGTGGGCCCTCGCAGCCAAGGAGTCTTCCTACAAAGCCCACGCCGAGTTGAACTTAGCCCGCAATGAAAATAACTAGTTGAAGAAGGACGTACAGGCTAAGAAGGAGCTGCTCACATTGCTGATGGCGGAGAAGAAGGAGCTCGAGGAGCATGAGGCGGCCTTGAAGAGGGAGCTCGAGGAGCGAGAGGCGGCACTGAAGAGGGAGGTGGAGAACCTCGAGGCTCACGTGAAGGAGCGAATTGAGATACTTCTTCAGGCAATGGAGGAGGCCAAGGTTAAGGCCGTCGAGGAGTACAAGTCTTCGGTGGAGTACCGGAAAGAGATGGTCGAGGTGGGGACGGCAAGCTACCGCAAAGGTTTTAAACTTAGCAGGTGGCTGACTCGACACGAGTTCCCCCAACTCGACCCCAGTGTCATAACCACTTCGAGGATCACAAAGGAGATGGCCGTTGAAGTTGCCCAAGATCCGGACTCCAAAGCAGAAAGTGATGGTGACCTATTTGATGAAGATGAGGAGACCAGTGCTGGCGAGAGCCGCATGGAGATGGATCCTCCTGTCGAAGCCTCCAACAAGGGTGAGAAGCCCCGAAGTGACTAAATGCCTCCTTTCTTGGACCCCCTTCTATAATACACCGAGCTTGGTGCATTATAATTTTTTTTTGTGTGCAAGAATCTTTTTTTCTTCTAAGTGTAGACAACTTCCGAACCAGTGAACTAAATCGAATAGGAGTAGATTTTTTCCTAAGTGTCGGTTACTCCGAAATGTCGAGCTAACAAGCTGGACTCCGAGTAGGGATAACTTCGCATCATTGTACGCCGAGGTGGGCGGACACTGTAGGGTATATACCTGACCTGTCTACACACGAGCTACTCGTTTAGGTGTTGGTTATCCCTTAGTGTCGAGCCATCGGGCATGATTTCAAATGGGACCAACCTGTTGTTATATGTCGAGGTGGGCAAGACATCGTAGGGTTTGTACCCGAACTGTCTATGCCTTAGGTGTAAGAACTGGTCTGCCTATGCCGAAGAGGCGACTAGGACTTGTTTGCTTATGCCGAAGAGGCGACTAGGACTTATTTGCCTATGCCAAGGAGGCGACTAAGGCTTATTTGCCTATGCCGAAGATGCGACTAGGACTTACCATAGTGCCGAGGTCTTATGTCAGCTCGACATCATGGCCCTTGGGTTTTCGGGGGTGACTTGCAGTCCTCTCTCCAGTTCGGTGATTCTTCTTGACCAGTTCGCTGGTAACGAGTAGTACCGTCTTAGGTTGTCGATGTTCTACGCTCGAGGTACTTGCTTCCCTTCCAAAGTCTCGAACTCGTACGTGTCTTCCCCAAACACCCGTCTTACTCGGTACGGACCTTCCCAATTCGGTCCAAGCTTACCAACGCCGGGCTCAGGTACTTAACCTTCTGAAGAACTAGGTTGCTAATGCGAAAGTGTCATTTTCTGACCTAGGCATTATAGTACCGAGCTACTCTCTGTTGGTAAGCCAGGTCTCGTACCTCTTCTACCAGGTCTAGGTTGGTACAGAGCTTGTCATCATTCGTCTCCTCATCATAGGCCTCCAAGCGTAGTGTGGGCATATCGATTTCTACTGGGATCACCGCTTCTGTACCGTAAGTGAGGTTGAAAGGAGTCTCACCTGTGGCAATCTTAATAGTAGTTCGGTAGGCCCAGAGGACACTGGGCAGTTCGTCTACCCACAACCCCTTGGCTCGAGCTAAGCGAGCTTTTAGTCCGTGAAGTATTGCTCTGTTAGTGACTTCCGCTTGCCCGTTCACCTGGGGGTGTGCCACCGAGGTGAAATTTTGTTGAATTCCCATTTTGGCACACCAATTTTGAAACTTGATATCATCGAACTGCTTTCCATTATCGGAGATGAGTACCCGAGGTAGCCCGAAGCGACATACTATGTTCTTCCAAAAGAAGTTTTGTATGTTGCAGGCTATGATCGTTGCCAAATGTTCAGCTTCCACCCACTTCGTAAAGTAGTCTACTACTACGACCAGAAACCTCCTCTATCCTGTCGCTGGCGGGAATGGGCCAAGGATGTCGATTCCCCACTGCACGAAGGGCCATGGGCTAGTGAGGTATTTCAAATCGACAACAGGTCGATGGTGGATTTTGGCGTGCCTCTAACACTTGTCGCACTTCTTGACGAGCTCGAGTGCATCCGCCTTCATCATGGGCCAGTGATAGCCTTTTCGCAATGCCTTCTGTGCAAGAGCCCTGCCCCCCAAGTGTTTGTCGCACAAGCCTTTATGGGTGTTGTGGAGTACGTACTTAGCCTTTGAGGGTCGCAAGCAGCGCCGGTAGGGGAGCGTAAAGGACCTTCTGTACAACTATCCATCTATAAGGATGTACTTAGTTGACTGGCGCTCTACCCTTCGGGCCGCATTGCGTTCTGTAGGTAGCTTCCTGTGAAGCAAGTAACTTACGAGTGGGTTGATCCAGCTCGGTTCCGCTTATGCTACGGGAGTGACCTCTACTGCCCCCCCGAGAATGCTAGGCCGAGGTAAGTCCTCTATATACACAGTCCGCATGGTGTTACTGCTTGTGCTGGCTAATCAGGACAAGGCGTCGGCCTCAGCGTTCTCGGACCTCAGAATCTGTCTGATGAATGAGGATACGAAGCCACGCAGGATCTCTCTAACTTTGGCCAAGTAAGCAGCCATAGTGGGGTCGCGGGCTTCATATTCACCGGTGACTTGGTTGACTACGAGCTGTGAGTCGCTGCATACAATGAGGTGCTTTGCCTTCATTTCCCTTGCTAGGTTTAACCCGGCGACCAATGCTTCGTACTCTGCTTTGTTGTTTGATGCCGCGAATCTGAATCGGAGTGCGTATTATAGCTTTACCTCGCTTGGTCCGTACAGAATCAGTTCTGCACCGCTTCCTTGCTGGTTGGACGAGCCGTCAACGTGGAGAATTCAGGGCTCCTCATCCCAGGTCGGATCTGCTCTGACAGGGACCAGAGCCGCACTAGTTGAAGCTTCTGTCGTGTGTTCGAGCTCAAACAGCTCGGGATTTGTGGTACTGAATGTGCATTCCGCCACAAAATCGGCCAAGGCTTGAGCTTTGATTGCCGTCCGAGGTTCATATCGGATATCGTACTCGCTTAATTCGATAGACCACTTCGTCAGTCTGCCAGATACCTCGGGTTTGAGCAGAATCTGTCTTAGAGGCTTGTTGGTGAGGACGACGATAGTGTGGGCTTAGAAGTATGGGCGAAGCTTGCGAGTTGCTATGATTAGTGTGTACGCTAATTTCTCGATCTCCGGGTACCTGGTTTCTGCGTCCTGCAAAACTTTACTAACATAGTAGATGGGTCATTAGACCTGATCTACTTCTTTGATTAGTACCGAGCTGACCACCTCGTCACTCGCGGAGAGGTACAACTTTAACACATCCCCTTCCTTGGGTGAGCTAACATTCTGCAGTCCATTCGAAGTCCTTACTCTTTTTTATGGCTTTAAAAAAGGGTAGGCAGCGATCTACCGATTTGGACATAAAGCGGCTTAAGGCGGCTATTCGACCAGTCAGCCTCTGAACCTCTTTTATTTTGCGGGGTGGTCTCATATCTAGGATGGCCTTTATGTTTTCCAGGTTGGCTTCGATGCCACGTCGGTTGACTATATAGCCTAGAAATTTACCTGAGGTGACTCCGAAGACACACTTGCTAGGATTTAGATTCATATTGTATTTTTGCAAAATTTGAAAAACACTTTGTAAATCATTCAACAAAAAATTTGAAAACTGGGTCTTCACAACCATGTCATCAACATAACATTCGATTTTATTGCCGATTAACGGCTCAAAAATTTTATTTACAAGGCGCTGAAAGGTTGCCCTGGCAGTTTTTAGTCCAAAGGGCATGACCTTGTAGCAATACAACCCGAGCTCAGTTATAAAGGCAGAGTTTTCTTCATCGGCAGGGTCCATCCTAATCTGGTTGTAACCGGAGTAGGCTTCCAGAAAGCTTTGCAACTCATGCCCTGAGGTCACGTCCACTAGGCGGTCGATCTTGGGCAGCGGGAAGCAGTCTTTCGGGCAGGCTCTATTCAGGTCGGTGTAATCGATGCACATGCGCCACTTGTCGTTGGCCTTTTTTACCAGAACTGGGTTAGCTACCTAGCTCGGGTAATGGAGTTCCCTGATGAAGTTTTCCGCTAGGAGCTTCCCAACCTCTTCATCGACTACCCTCCAGCATTCTGGGGTGAGGTTGCACTTCTTCTATCTAACTGGCCTGACTAAGGGGTCGGTATTCAATTTATGAGTTAAAATTTTGGAGTCTATTCCAGGCATTTCTGCCGCGGACCAAGCAAAAATATCTAAGTTTTTGAGTAAGAAGCTTACTAGTTGGAAGCAGAGTGGCTTGTTGATCGCAACACCGATCTAGAGAGTCTTAGTTGGGTCATCGGTTGAGACCGGGATGTGGACTGTCTCCTCTGTTGGGGCAGCTCGCTTGTCGGCATGTTCCGCTGGTCGTTCGAGCTCGACATCAACCACTAGCTTTGCTTTTCCCTTGAGAGCAGCTACGTAGCACTTGCGAGATTTGAGCTGGTCACCTCGCATAACTCCTACTCCATAGTCAGTTGGAAACTTCATCGCCAGGTAGTAGGTGGATATTATTGCACATAGGACGTGCGTAATGGGTCAACCTACTATGGCATTATAGGGAGAGGGAGTCGCGACCACCAGAAACGTGTGCTCAAACCTCGCGATATTTGGCCATGTTAGATAGTTTTGTATGCCCTTAGCTTCAATCCGATTTGATGTACTTTTGTTATTTAGTGGAAATAAATAAAGTGCATGTTTGATTCATGTTGTTTGGTTTAATTCTGTGCAAAACCCTAAAACTGGACTTTTATAGAGATTCGTGCTAGTTTTAAATGTTCACAGCCCTTGGATAAGTCTGGGGAGATTTATCCTGCCAAGGCTGATACTGGTGTGCCACCAAGTGTTGGGATGGTCTATCTCAGCCACCAAGGTAAAACCCGAGGCACATGCAGTATGGGATTACTTGAATCCTTGAACCGGACCAGATTTCCAGTGTTGCCCTGGACCTTGGAGACAGATGGGCAAAACTGGAAAGTTACACCTGACCCCTAAACTCGATTATGACACTTCACTAGGTGCCGGATCAGGCTGTCTTTGATATGCCAATCAGTGAGATCCTTAGATGGGGATCAAAACCTGGGTATGTTGGGGCAGTTTGAGAATTCATCTGAGTGGGTGATCATAGTGACAGAATCAGCCACTTTGTCGGACAAAGGGTAATGATCGGGAATGCACTCTCTCTGATGGAAACCAAACTGCCGGCAGTTGATTTCAATCGTTGGAATTTTGTTTTGCAAAATTAATATATTTATATATATATATACGGTTTCAAATTGTTTGCAAATGGTTTTAATTCCCGGGATCCATATGAGAGGAGAGTGCGGCACTGTTCCTTGCAGCCGAGGGAGAGGTCCTCTCTTGTCGGGCAGTGCTTGGTCATTAAGGGCTGAGAGGTTAAGTGTAAGACCATTTAGGATAATACCTGATGGGCAAATCTTGCACCTGCCCATAGTCCCTAGGTTTTTATAAGATGGCTTGGCCCAGGGACCACTTAATGTAAGTGTTGGGCCCATAGGGTCCATCGGTCCATGTGATGGACCCAAGGGGTTCATTGAGTTTTTTAGTGAATTCGGCTGGACCTTGTATTAAAGGCTGGGCCGAACCCATGTGGCTAGTGTGTAGATCAATGCTTGGGTTCCACGCCATACAAAGAAGCCCAACTGGGCAGCAGATTGGAAAGTATTTAGACACTGAACACTTAATGGGCCGAAAGCCCATTTCGAGGTGGGCTGATATGATCACCCATCCATGGGGCGAATCTGAGATTAATGTTAGTAAAAGGATTGGGCCTTTAGCCTTATCCACTCTTGGAGACCAAATTCAAATTAGATTTGAATCTGGTAACCTCCTGATAAGATCAGGAGTAAGCTAACTTTATCTGCAGATAGGATTAAGATAATCCCCTATCCAAATACTGATTTGGATTGGGATAACTCCTCATTAGGAGGTTTCTTAATCAAGAAGAAAGGAGGATAAACCCTAAGAGAGAGAAATCATCAGATTTCGAACCACCTGTAGAAGAGATATAGGATATCTCCTACGATTTGAGATAGGATCTCATTCGTACTCCAGAAAAGGAAGAAGAAGCAGTTCAGCCCTTTTTCACTCTTGGAGTTCTCCTCCTGCCGCCGCCATCTACCCTTCCAAGATTTGATCTTTGCAGAAAAAGAAAGTCAAGAATCTGTTCTTGACATTAGTCTTGCAACAAAGACTAAAAGATTCAGTGTTTAGTGTTTCCAGAGGATTCTTGTGAAGGATCCAGTGTGTAGAACGCACCCTGCTGGTTCTGTTCCATCCACAGCTGTGTCATCTTCAGCAGGAACGGTTCTTGGTGCATTCTTTGGGCGTGAACACCAACTTTGGAAGATACTGCTTCTCCGGATCAGGTATATTCCTCCCATTTGTCTTTTGGTACAGATCTGGTTTGATTATGGTTCAAGTAGGATCCTTGAATATTGTATTCTAAATTTAGGGAATATGATTCCCAGTTGGGAGAAGGTAGGAAAATTTTTGAAATTCACCCACCCATTCCGCAACCTTTGTGGCGTCCATTAGATGGATCCTACCATTCTTTCAGGCCACGTACTGGCCTCTACGGGTACTGTGTCGTCCGAGAGGTTTGACCTCCTCGCTGCTGAAGCCTACCAGGGGAGTGTCTGCCGGCTTTAGATCGCTTTGCTATAGCTGTAGCCTGTCGAAAGTTTCCTTGAACAGTATATCCGCTGAGCTACCTGAGTCCACCAGGATGCGCTTGACTTCGAAGGCATTGATCCTCAGTTTTATCACTAGAGCATCGTCATAAGGATACTGGATCTTGCGTGCATCATCCTCTGTGAAGTATATTGGTTCTTCAAGCCGAGGTCGCTTTGGCAGGTTTTCCTCTTCATTTTCTAGTTCGCAGACTGAGGTCCGTCCGGCTGCCGATTTACACCCCGCGATGATGGACCCGCGATCGGTCTTTCCTTGGGCAACTATCGTGGCGGCTGCTCATTCTGCCTGTTGGTCTCGGGGGCATTCCTTCTCTGGTCCCCCTGTCGGTCTGCTTGGTCTCTCTCTTCTCATTGTATAAAATTTTTCAAGTATCCGCGAGGGATGAGCACCTCAATCTCGTCACGAAGGTTCTGGAAATTTTCAATGCTGTGCCCGTGGTCTCTATGGAAATGACAGTAGACATTCCGGTTCCTTGTTGCAAGATCTCCCCTTAACCTGGGAGGCCATTTGACGAAGGAGGAGTCCTTAATGGCCATTAGGATTTCTCCTTGCTTAGCGTTTAATGGCGTGTAGTTCGTTCTTTCAACAGGTGGGGTCTGGGAGCACCGACCTGACTTGCAAGTTCATGAGAGAGATCGACTTCCAGATTTGTTTCTTCCCCTGCTCGGGGACTTGCTCTTTCTTCTTTTTTGTCCGCCATTACTTGTATCTTCATTGTCTCTTTTCCTTTTTTTTGTTGGGTTGTCAGCCTTCTGGTTGATTTCCTCTTCGGTACCGATGAACTTATCGGCTAGCTTGAGGAATTCGGTGATGTCCTTTGGTTTATTGGCCACCACATGCCATTTAAATTCCCTATGGGCTATTTCTTTCTTAGCTGTCGCGAGTCTTACTATTGGGTCTAGGTTTGGAATCTGTAGGCAGGTGTCGTTGAAGCGCTTAATGTAGCTTCTGATCGACTCTCCTTCTCTCTGAACTATGTTGAGAAGGCTTTCCTGTGACCTCGGGCAATTCTTGCTGGTGATGGTGTGCGAGGTAACTTTCGACAAGCTACAGCTATAGCAATCCTGGCGCGAGGTTCTGATACCAGGTCCGAACTACTCCTTTGAAGGTGGTGGAGAAGGCCACACACATGCAAGACTCATCAGCCCCAGCTAAGTGCATCTGGGACTGGAAAGAGTCCACATGGTCATTAGGATCGAAGGACCCGTCGTACTTGTCTAAAGGAGGCATCTTGAAGTCTTTAGGCATCGGGGTCGCCAAGAGCTCGGGAGACAAGGGAGACGACCTGGAAAGTAGGGGAGGAGCGGCCTTTGTAGCTACCGAGCTCGCTTCTTCCTTACCTTTGGCTTGCCCTTCTCGCTTGTTCGGCCTTGCTAGCCGGCTATTCTGAGCTGAGGTACGGCGTGCCTTACGACGTTTCCGCAGTTGCTTCTTTACTGGCTCGGCATTGGTGCTACTGATTTCGGTGTGCTTCGGTACCGCTCTGTCACGAGGTAACTCCTGATTCCTTGTGGGATTCTAGGGTTGTCTATCACGGACGGAGAGGCCCTATCTCGAGTTTGCACCTCGAACCCCGAAATGGTTACCTACTAGCAAACCGTCATTTTCCTGCTGCGAATGCCGAGGAAGATTGGTCCTATAAGGCTGAGTATCCCCGGACCTATTTCCAAGGTTCCCTTGTGAGGTAGGTGGAGTAAGCTGGCCGTCTCTTCTCCCACGGGGTGTGACCTAACTCCTGGGAGGAATCAAGACTTGGGAGGTCTCTTCGCCTCGGTGGGGAGATTGGCTGATATTTTGGTTGATCCGAGGTCAGTTCTGACTCTGATAGGTCCCTGGGTGCCGAGGTGGAACCGACTACTAGTTCTGCGGCAGTGGAGGGAACTGATGCTGGTACTGGTGGTAGAAGAAATACTACTGGTACTGTTGAAATTGCTGAACCTACTGCATCTGGATTTGGATATCCCGGACGCACTGCACCAGGTCATTGAATTGGGACTATCCGACTCTAGGAGGAACCACAGAAGGCTCAGAAAAAGTTGTGCCTACCACCGGGGGAAGTGGGGCGTTCACCTGTGTGGTGTTTGGTGGCGCGGTCAACATTGGAATTCCAAACGCAGTAAGCGGGATGGTGAACTAGCCGATGCACATCATGGGGAGTTGGGGTTGTCCCCCGGAGATGTTCATCTTGCTGCTTTTCCCGGTGTGACTGGAAGATGCCATTGTCTTAGAAATGGGGTTGGTAACTGTAAAAAATGGAGATGACTTTTTGATCGATTCCCACAGACGGCGCAAATTGATGTAACGCGATTTGACTACTCCCAACTGGAGGGTGATCTGGCTTCCAATCGAGCAGCGAGCTGGATCAATCTGCACGATGATGGATCGAAGAACCCGGGGTGGCTAACCTGGTGAGGTCGCTCCGATGCTTAAGTTAGTATCTGCGAGCTGAATGCTTTGAGAATTTGAGAAAGCTAAAGAGCTAGAGAGTAGAGTGGTCACGCGTACCTGGGCCCTAGAGGGGTTGTTGCTCTTATATAGCTGAGCTACCGTGGGTTTCGCGGAATGGTTCCGGGATCTTTGGCCTGAGTGGATGAGATCCGTTTCCACTTTAGTCAGGGAGTAACATATCGGTCAATGAAATCTACCGTTTCTGCCCGATTCGGGCGGGGAGAGGATATGGTCTTCCGTTACGTGGTGTGATCCCATGAGGTTCGGAGTCTGTTAGCTCATCTTGATCTCGAGAGATTCGGGGTCCACTAGAGAAACTTCTAGAGTCGTTACGTGGCAGTTCGGGTTGTTAGCCCCGAACTGATACTTCGGTTCTTTAGTTCGGAACTAGATTGAATGCCGAGGTGCCCCAACACCGAGGTGAGCTTTGGGCCGAGGTGCCCCGACGCCGAGGTGGTTGAGTACCCGAGCTCAAACCTTGCGAAATAGGCTTGCCAGGCTGAGCTGTCTTCCCTTAGTCAGGTCGCATCCACGTGTCCCCTTTTCGCTAGATCGGGCCAAATCACCCTTCATCAAGAAGGATGCCAGTGAATCGCCCAGACCTAGATTCTTAGAACCCATGGATGAAAAATGAAAAAATGCCACCCTAGTGAATGGAGATGGAAAATCCTAAATAACTTGATGGCCTTCTGCGTCTAGCCAACAAGAAGAATGTTGAGTACTTGTATTGCTAGTGATTTGCTCAAACCCAGCTTCTTAGAACCCAGAGACCAAAAATGAAAAAAAAAATACCACCGACATTAAGCACTGGCGTTGCCGGCAAATGGAGATGGAAATCGCAAATAATTTATTGGCCTCATGCGTCTAGCCAACGTTAAGCACAGGTCTGATCTCTGGTCTTCCTTTTCATAAACCCTAGAATAGAGAGAAGAAAATTTGAAGAGATAAAATGAAAAAGGGGTCGAGCTAAATCTAGGACATGCTGGTAATTTTAAAAAATTTTAAACCTAAAATAAGGGAAAAGTTAGACAAAGTAAAAAAGTTAAAACTGTCGCCCATTAACTGGGTCAAACAGATTGATGGTTCAACCGTCTAGGTGGATAATTTGTTGACTGTCAACGGTTTTTGGTGGAAGGTCAGGTTTTGCTAGAATTGGAGCCGAAAAATTGAATAGGTATCGATTCAAATGGTTTGACCATCTAAGTCAATGGTGAGTTGAAAAACCTTGGTTCTTTTAGCTTTGATTACTTTGAGTTTTTAATTTTGCCCTTTTTATTTATCAGTTCTTATGATGTGTCATGTGTAGGTAGTTGTAGGGGAATAAAGTTGTAGCTTGTGGCCTAAGGGTGAAAATAGATCAGACCATGACCCAACCCGAAATTTGAAATCTGCTCATATTTGGTCAGGATTCAGATTTCGGATCTTGGGATCAAATCCCCCAATCCAATTCGATATGTATATATATATATATAATATATTATTTATATTGCATTTTTGTAAAATTTTTATATTATTTATTTTTTATAAAAAAACATGTTTCTATATGACAAAAATAGTTAAAAAATACTTGTAGTTTTTGTTTTTCTTTATTTAAATGGTTATATTTTCTTTTCCTTTGAATAATTCATTTTTTAATGAAATTGGATCAGATCAAACTCGGATATCCAGCATCCTAGTTGGATTCGAATTCGAATCAGTATTCATGATATTTAATCGTATCTGGTGTAGGCGCATTTGGCTAGCCTGTACAAGGCTGACATGTGTCGAATGGAGGACGCCCGCATAGGCTTACCATGAGGATGCTCAGGGTTACCTGAAACGAACCAGGCAAACCCAGTTGTAGGGCGCCGCGTGGCACTGATAGAACATCTTGCCAAGCCCTCGTACGGCTCGCATCTGGACCATCTGAGATCAACTACCCCCTGGTAGCTCCGACTATAAATGCAAGGCACCTCCCACTGTTAGACAGTTTTGTATGCCCTTAGCTTCAATCAGAATGATGTACTTTATGAGTTTATTGTAAATGAATAAAGATAGATATTTGATTCATGTTCCCTTGGTGTGTTTCTGTGTAATACCCTTAAACTGGACACTTAATGAGACTCGTGTTAGTTTAGAATGTTCACAGCCAGTGGATCGGTCTGGGGAGACCTATCCTGACAAGGCTGACACTGTGGTGCCACCAAGTCGGTTGGGGTGGCCTGTCTCAGCTGCCAGGGTGAGACCCTAGGCACATATAGTGTAGGACTAAATGAATCTTTGAACTAGACCAGATTTCCAGTATTGCCCTGGACCTTGGAGATTGATGGGCAAAACTGGAATTAAAGATTGTGCGAACAGCCCTGATTTACTGATTGTTGTTTATCTTTTATCAGTAATTAATTTCAGATTATTTTCTTGAATTAAAGATTTAATTAAACATCAAACCCTAGACCCATTCGAACCAAGATTGGTTCAAACTGTTTGTACCGAATCTAGGGTTTAATTAAGGCTGAAAGTCAGCCCTAATTTTCCCACTAATGGGCCTAAGGATTGATATTTAATTGAATGGTTAATTCGGCCCAACCTGTAAAGGCCCAGTTTTAAACAGTTAAAACTGCTAAAAGCCCACTTAACCCTTAAAGCTATATGGGTTGAACCGTTCGGCCCATATACCTAGATAATGTTAATGGTTAATATTATGGATTTAAAATGGGCTTCAAATGGGCTTTACAGATAATTAATTGATTGGATCAATTTATCCCTGCATGTAATGTATGGATGTGTAATGTGCTACGTACCTGGGCCATAAGTACTTGGCCCATGCTCAATCGACAGTGGCTCTTTCGCACACCATGGCTGAATGCACATCATTGCCATGGTGTCCCTTTTGGTCATTGGATGACCTCCCTCAGTGGTGGGCCCCACACCTCATCATGAGGTCTCGTGCGGAACCCTAGCCGATTTAGGCCCACCAAAATCTGGCTTTATGAAAGTCAGTGGGAGCCACTTTGGTTTGACCTAAAGATAGAACTAGGGCGTAATTATCTGTTCCCTCCCGATAATATGAGTGCATGTGATAGGGAGATTCATATGATGAACTCTCTAAAGGCCTTCCATCATTAGCACGAAGATGGGTCCTTCAGTAATGAGGAAACGCACCAGAAAATGGGCTATCCATTTGCTGTTGGGCTTGTCTAAGTGTTTCATAAGATGATAGGGGCGTCATAGACCGATGTGGGAGGGGCTTCACCAGAAAATGGGAACTCTCTCACGGTACCTTGGCGTTCACGAATATGATGGGTAAGCACTCACTGGACAGAAAGGTTTACCTGAAAACGGCTCTGAACCTTGTCTGACAGAGGCCAAAGGGAAAACTCATATGATGAGTGGATATGATCCTTCATAGAAAGGTGGTGGGGTTATGTAGCTGAAACAGTTGGCTTCATGCACCCTATGTGATTTCCCACATTTCCAGAGACAACCCGTAGTCTCTGTCACTGAGAAAGGAGGGAAATCTCAGAGATGAATAAATGGAAATGGATCGTAGATTAAAATCCATATCTATGAAATGAACATGAATCAAATTAGGTCGTGGACTGATGTTTGCTTTTTTATCAGAAAATGGCAAACGGATCATTTGCGAAGCTACTTGATGACAACAAGTTGAAGGGCCCAAACTATGCTGACTGGTATAGGAACCTTATGCTGGTCCTTGCTTCTGAAAAACTTGACAAAGTGGCAAAGAATCCTGCCCCGGAGCGTCCGGGAGATAGGGCTTCTGAGGCCCGAAGGAGAGACTATCAAGAATGGGAGGAGAAAAACTCCCTTGCCCGGTGTTACATCATTGCCTCTTTGGACAATCCGATACAGAGGCAGTTCGATCAGATCGAACTTGCCAAAGACATATTGGACAGTCTCAGGACAATGTATGAAGAGCAGAATCGTTCTACTCGACAAAAGGTCTTGAAACAGTTCATGACCACACAGATGTCCAAGGGTCAACAAGTTCACGACCATTGTCTTCGGATGATGGGATACATCAACGAACTGGAGGCTCTTGGATCCGGGCTGGACCTTGCAACCCAGATAGATGCTATCCTTAACTCTTTGCCTCCTTCCTTTAATCCGTTCATCATGAACTATAACATGAATAAGCTGAATGTCAGTTTGCAAGAGCTCAACAATATGTTGCAAAGAGCTGAAGAACTGATTAGAAAGGATGAGCCTGTAGCCATGCTTGTTGAAGGGGGTGAATTCTGAAGTGGGTCAGCTAAAAGGATTGGGCTTAGACCCTATCCACTCAGAGAATCCAAGATCTAAATAAGATTTAGATCTGGAAACCTCCTAATTAGATTAGGAGACAGCTGATCTGATCTGCAGATAAGATAAGGATTATCCCTTATCACTAAGGGACTTCTAACCCAAATATGATTTGGATTAGCAACTCCTAATCTGATTAGGAGCTGATCCCTTTAAGATTATAAAAGGGGAAGGGGGCGGCAGCCTTGAAAAAAAACACAATAACATCAATAGCATTCTTCTCTTTAAGAAAGAGAGATTAAGAGATTTCCTGCAGACTGCGAATTCTCTTCTGCCGCCACCTTCCTGCCATTGCCATTCCTTCAGTTCGATCTCCAGTTCTTGGGAGCAATCAAGATTGGATCTTGATTTCAACCTTTTGGGAAAAGATTGATTGGAGCTGTACTCACAAGCCGTCCAGTTGATTCTTGCGAAGGGTTAAGTTCTTTTGAAGAACATTGTTGATTCTGCTCCATCCTTCACTGCGCCATCTTCAGTGGGAGCAGATTTTGGATCATTTCTTGGGCGTGAACACCTCCATTGGGAGATAGTATTTCTCCGTATCAGGTATAATCCTCTCCCACTCCTTTTGGTTCAGATCTGGTTCAGTTTATGGTTCAAGATTGATCCTTGAAAATACGATTTTCTAAATAGGGAATACGATTCCCAGTTGAAGGGAGAGAAAAATTTTTAAAATTCGCCCCTTATTCCGCAATCTTTGGGCGTCCATAGGATGGATCTCTCATCCCTTCACCCACAAGGTAAGGGATTTAACTCGAAAACCTCTATGATCTCTAGTGCTCTCTCCACTAAGGACTTAGCACTTTCTGAGACCTCATTTGGACCCCTCGGCTCCAGACTCATCGCTTACCTCGTACATGTAATAACTTGATTGTCAAAGTCATCGCCTCAGGTAACCACCCGAGGCCTTTAACACCTTCCCCCTTGTAGGTTCATCATGGTGGGAGCAACACCTCGTCCTCCCGCGGATACCCTCCTCGGTACTAGCCCTCGGCTTCTACAGTATCCGAAGGAACGATACACCTCGGCCTCCAATCCTTGGCCTAGGCTCATTTCCCTAGGACCCTCAAAGCCTTTAGCCTTCCCTCGAAGCTTGGGAGTGAAATTACTTTGTTGCCCTCAGCCAAACCAAGCATCAACAATTGGCGCCATCTATGGGAAATGTTGCTAAGACAACCCCCCAAAACACTACAAACTCAAGATCTCCTAAAGCTTCAAGCGCCATGGTACGAAGAGCTAGGAACCCCTAGAACCTAGTTACGAATGAACAGTTCCAGGCTGTCCTCGACCGCCTGGAATACCTCACGCAATGCGTGGAACAAGCCTATCCCCAGGTAGGAGATCCCTCCCGAGACGACCGCTCCACCGGGGTGTTAGATCACCAGGGCCGATGCAAGCATGTCGAGCCCCCAGCACTTGGTCTAGCCAACCCCCTACGGGCTGAGTTCGCTGAGTCGGGCAGCAGCCAACCCGCCAACCTACCACGAAGGAACAAAGGACCTCCCAGCCAAAGGGAGGAAGAACCGGCGTGGTCCAGAGACAACTGCCAACCTTTTAAGCAACATCATCACCGTCGGAGGGAGAATCCCCGGGACGAGAGTGGACACCTTGGCCGTCATAGCGCCCACTCGAGGGCCGACGCCGCGCCTCTCCCATGCCGGTTTCAGACCTCCACGACGTCCTAAACCACCATCCCGCTAGACGAGAGGTGCACAATCTTACCTCGAAGCATTTTGGAGTTCGTGCCGACCCTCACTGTGCCCGTGAAGACAAAGATGGGTGGCACGCCCCAGCCGACCCTCGGAGTGCGGAACTACGAGCTGAGCTCGAGGCCGTCAAAGATGAGCTCTACCAAGTTTGAGAGAGCCGAGTTGTCGCCTTGGCCGACCAGAGCAATCCGACGGGGAGGATGGATGCTTTCACCCTGGACATCATCTCTGAGCCTCTCCCCCAGCACTTCAAGGCCCCCACACTGGTAAAGTACGACGGGACCTCAGATCCCGATGACCACCTGGAAAGTTTCAGGGTGCTCATGATACTTTATGGGTATTCTGATGCCTTAACGTGCCAAACTTTCCAGGCCACCTTCAAGGGAGTTGCCCATCGTTGTTATCAAGCCTCCCACCTTGGTCAATCAGCTCGTGGAAGCAATTTGCTAACCTATTCCTGGCTCGCTTCATCAACAGCTGACGATGCCAGAAGAGCGTAGTCTCACTAATGTCTATCAAGTAGAAGTAGGGAGAGAGTCTGTGGTCCTACATCGACCGCTTCAAGAAGGAAGAGCTCGAGGCCCGTGACCTCGACCCCATGGTCTCCATGCATGCTGCCATCAATGGCCTCTGCCAAGGTTCGGCCCTGATGTGCTCAGTTGCCAAGACCCCACCGAAGACGAAGCTAGAATTCCTCAAGAAGGCCTAAAAATACATTGTGGCCGAGGAGGCTTCGGCTGGGGACCACCAAGAAAGGGAGGTCGAGCGCCAAAATGGCCCCCTAAGAAGAAGAGGAAGGGCGGAGACAACCGCTACCACAACAACAAAAATAGCAAGGACGACAAGAAGCCACCAGCCTTGGCCCTGGCTTACAACCAATACACACCACTCAACTATACCAAGACCCAGATCTTGATGCAGGTCGTAGAGGAGAAATTCATGAAGTAGCCTGAGAAGATGAAGAGGAACCCCGAAAGGGGAAATCCCAAGAAGTACTACAAGTACCACCATGGAACTGGCCATGACACAGAGGAATGCTATGAGTTGAAGAATGAGATAGAGTCCCTCATCCAATGTGGGCACCTCAAATTGTTGAAGATTGACACCCTCTTCTACGAAGCCTTTCAGAAGATGAAGATCGTGCCTGAGCGCCTCCAGCCAACCGACGTCCCATTGGTCGGCTTCTCTGGTAATGTGGTCAAACCGGAGGGAAAAATTACCTTACCTATCACGGTAGGGACCGAGCCCCAGCAGGTGACGAGAATGAACGAGTTCCTGGTTGTAACGATTGGCTCGCCCTTCAATGAAATCATGGGGAGACCAACCCTTCATGCGCTAAGGGCAGTCACATCCTTGTATCACCTCACCCTCAAGTTTACTACCGAGCATGGCATAGGAGTTGTTCGTGGGGACCAGCAAGAAGCTCGCCAGTGCTATGTGGAAACTCTAAAGGGAAAGAACAAGGAAGCACTACCACTAGAGGGCTTCGACCTCAGAGAGTAACCAGCAAGCTGAGGCCAACCAACGGAGGACCTCGTTTTTCGGTCCCCCTAGACGAGGCCGAGCCCGAGAAGATAGTCCGCGTCGGGTCCAACCTTCCCCCAGAGAGCCTATCCAAACTTGTAAGTTTCCTCAAAACTAATGCCGAGGTCTTTGCTTGGTCCGCCACTGACATGCCCGGAATTGACCCCTCGGTCATCACTCACAAGCTGAGCGTGGACCCGAGCTCTAGCCAGTTCGGCAAAGAAGAGAAACTTTGCATCGGAGTGTTGGAAGGCCATAGGAGAGGAAGTTGGTAAGCTACTCGACGTCGGCTTCATCCAAGAGGTATACTAGCCTAACTGGTTGTCAAACATGGTTTTGGTAAAGAAAGCTAATGGGAAATGACGGATCTGTATTGACTTCATTGACCTTAACTGAGCCTGCCCTGAGGACAGTTTTCTTTTGCCGATGATAGATCACCTCGTCGACACCACTACAGGATACGAGCTACTCAGGTTCATGGATGCCTTCTCTGGATACAACCAGATAAAGATGCACCTAGAGGATGAGGAGAAGACCTCGTTCAACACCAAGCATGGCACTTATTGTTATAAAGTGATGCCTTTGACCTCAATAATGCAAGGGCCACCTACCAATGCCTCGTCAACAAGGAGTTTAAAAACCAACTGGGGAGGAACGTCAAAGCCTATATGGATGATATGGTGGTGAAGAGCTTGAAATCAAGAAAACTGGAATTTGTCCGAATTAGGGTTTCAAGAAAACCCACACTTTATATACCTCTCACCCTAGCAGTTGAGACAAGCCACCCCAACCCACTTGGCGGCACATCAGTGTCAGCCTTGGCAGGATAAATCTTCCGAGATCTATCCAATGACTGTGAAGATTCTAAACTAACACGAGTCTCATAAGTGTCTAGTTTAAGGGTTTTACACAGAAACACATTATTATAACATGAATCAAATATGTACTTTATTCATTTACAATAAATGTCACAATGTACATCAAGCTAATTGGAGCTAAGGGCATACACTGTAAATGTCACATTTACAATAACATGAATCAAATGTACATCAAGCAGATTGAAGCTAAGGGCATACGATAACATGAATCAAATTGTAAATGTCACATTTACAATAAATCTCACTTACACTTAGGTCTAATCGGGTACAAGATGGAGTCCCATACTTTCTACGTGTTTCTCAAACACTTTCTGTGTTAGTGGCTTAGTCAATGGGTCTACCACATTCTCCACTGATGCTACCTTTTAACATCAATTTCCCGTAGTTATAGAGTTGTCACACAACAATGGAATGGGTGATGTACTGAATTCCAAATTCCAGAATGAACACCTTCATCCATTAGGCAGCCTCACTTACGGCAATGTGCTCAACTTGGGTTGTGGGCTGTGTTATTCTTACTACATAGGACCTCATTGTGAAGATGTAACCAGGTGTAGACATTCTATCATCTGGGTCTGACTGGAAATCGGTATCAGTATACCCGACAATTTATAGTGAACTACTATCGAATAACAAACAAAACTCTTTTGTGCTTTAAAGGTATTTCAGTATGTTTTTTATAGTTGTCCAGTGCTCTTGTCCTGGGTTAGATTGAAACCTAATTACCACACTCACTACCTGAGCAATGTCAGGCCGAGTGTAGAACATGTCATACATGATGATCCCTATGATTGAGGCATAGGGAACCTCTCTCATGCCCTCAGTCTCCTCAGGAGTCTTGGGAGACATACCCTTGGAGAGAGTGACTCCATGCCTGAAAGGAACATTTCCTTTCTTGGAGTTCTCCATACTGTATCTTTTGACATTTTTGTCAATGTAAGTAGACTGGGAATTCTTAGAGAGAGTGCATTCCCCGATCATTCACTTGGTCTGACAAAGGGGTTGATTATGTCACTATGATCACCCACTCAGGTGAATTCTCAGACTACCCCAACATACCCAGGTTTGATCCCCTCTAAGGATCTCACTGATTAGCATATCAAAGACAGCCCAATCCTACACCAAGTGCAGTACCATAATCGAGTATAGGGGCTAGGTGTAACTTTCCAGTTTTGCCCATCTATCTCCAAGGTCCAGGGTATAACTGGAAAATGGTCCGGTTCATAGTTTCAATCATACCCACACTACATGTGCTTCAAGTCTTACCCTGGTAGCTGAGACAATTCACCCTAACCTTCTTGGCAGCATATTAGTGTTAGCCTTGGCAGGATAAACCTCCACAGGTCTATCCAACGGCTGTGAAGATTCTAAACTAACATCAGTCTCATAAGTGTCTAGTTTAAGGGTATTACATAAAAACATACCATAGATAACACGAATCAATTATATACTACTAGTCATTTACAATAAATGCACCAATACATCAATTTGTCTGGAGCTAAGGGCATACGCTGTCTAACAACTCTCACTTGCACTTAGGTCCAATCGGGTACAAGCCTTAGTCCCAAACTGTCTACGTGTTTCTCAAACACTTATGTGTTAGTGGCTTGGTCAATGGGTCTGCCATATTCTCCGTTGATGCTACCTTCTAACAATAATCTCCCATAGATCCAGTGTTGTCACACAACAGTGGAGTGGGTGCTATGTTGAATTTCTAATTCCAGAATGAACAATTTCATTCATTAGGCAACATCACTTACGGCAATGTGCTTGGCTTGGGTTGTGGACAATTTTTCTTATTACACAAGACCCCATCGTGAAAATGTGACCAGATGTAGATTTTCTATCGTCTAGGTCTGACTAGAAATCGGCATCAGTATACCCTAGTATCTGTAGTGAACTACCATTGTATAATAGACAAAACTCTTTTGTCTTTCGAAGGCATTTGAGTATGTTTTTAACAGCTGTCCAGTGCTCCTGTCCTGGGTTAGATTGGTATGTACTTACCACACTTACTGCCTGAGCAATGTCAGGCTGAGTGCACAGCATGGCATACATGATGCTCCCTACGGCTGAGGTGTATGGTACCTCTCTCATGCCTTCAATCTCCTCGGGAGTCTTGGGAGACATACCCTTGGAGAGAGTGACTCTGTGTTTGAGAGGAACATTTCCTTTCTTGGGAGTTCTCCAGACTGTATCTTTTGACAATCTTGTCAATGTAAATAGACTAGGATAATCCTATTATCCACTTCGGTCTATTTCTATAGAGTCGAAGACCCAAGATATAGGAGGCTTCTCCAAGATCTTTCATGGAGAATTGCTGTGAAAGCCACACTTTCACCGTAGTTAACATCCCTACATCATTCCCAATAAGTAGGATGTCATCTACATACAAAACCAGGAATGTAACCTTATCTCCCACTATCTTACTGTAAACATAGGGCTCATCCGGATTCTGTTCAAAGTCAAACTGTTTGATAGTAGAGTCAAACCGGATGTTCCAGCTCCTAGAAGCTTGCTTAAGTCCATATATGGATCGATTAAATTTACACACCATGTGTTCCTAACCTGTAGCTATGAAACCTTACGATTGCTGCATATAGATATCTTTAGTAAGATCTCCATTCAGGAACGTGGTTTTTACATCCTTTTGCCAAATCTCGTAAACATGGTATGTTGCTACAGCTAGCCGGATCCTAATAGACTTAAGCATGGCCACTGGCGAAAATGTTTCCTCATAGTTGATTCCCTCTTTCTGAATGTACCGTTTCGCCACAAGACGAGCTTTATAGGTCTTAACGTTACCATATGGGCCCTTCTTCCTCTTGTAAATCCACTTGCAACCAACTGTTTTCACCCCAAGGGGCAGGTCTACAAGAGTCCAGACTTTGTTGATCTCCATCGAGTCCATATTGGCTTTTATGGTGTCTACCCACTTCAAGGAATCTATGTCTAACATAGCTTCCATATAAGTCACGAGATCTTCCTCACTGGTCGTGGCTTCTACCAAGTAACTTTCTTGGCCATAGCCATAACGAACTGGAGGTCTGGATACCCGGGTAGAACTTCTAGGTTGGTTATTATCTGGAGCTTGTGGGACATCTCCCACTACCCCTGAGATCTCCTCATCAAGAACAACTTGTTGATGATGATTGTTTAAGATGTAATATTCTTCCAAGAAATGGGCATTTCGGCTACAAAACACTTTTTGCTCTTTTGGGTCATAGAATAAATATCTTACAGAGCCTTTGGGGTAGCCTACAAATAGGCAACGACTGGTCTTGGATTCCAATTTGTTAGGACTTGTTCTTTTAAAATGTGTTGGACAATCCCAAATCTTCAAGTGTCTTACACTTGGTTTCTTACCGGTCCAAAACTCATATAGCGTTACGAACATATTTGGTTAGAACCTAGTTCCGCACATATATCACAATCTCTAATGCGTATCCCTAAAAGGATGTAGGTAGTTCCGAGTGTACGAGAAGTGATCGGACCATATCCAATAGAGTCCGGTTCCTCCTCTCTGACATACCATTTAATTGCAGTGTAGCAGGAGGAGCTAACTGTGAAACAATCCCATTGTCCTTTAAGTAGTCCCTGAATTTGTCGGAGAGATATTCACCTCCTCGATCTGATCGAAGGGCTTTGATCTGTCTCTCCAACTGTTTCTTAAACTCTTGCTTGAACTCTTTGAACATTTCAAAGGATTCAAACTTTTGTCTCATTAGGTACACGTAACCATACCGTGAATGATCATCGGTAAATGTTATGAAATAAATGTGTTGGTTATGTGTCCTAACATTCAAGGGACTACATACATCAGTATGTATTAGGTCAAGCATGCCTGTAGATCTTTCAGGCTTTCCCATAAATGGCTACTTTGTTAGACAGTTTTGTATGCCCTTAGCTTCAATCAGAATGATGTACTTTATGAGTTTATTGTAAATGAATAAAGATACATATTTGATTCATGTTCCCTTGGTATGTTTCTGTGTAATACCCTTAAACTGGACACTTAATGAGACTCGTGTTAGTTTAGAATGTTCACAGCCGGTGGGTCGGTCTGGGGAGACCTATCCTGACAAGGCTGACACTGTGGTGCCACCAAGTCGGTTGGGGTGGCCTGTCTCAGCTGCCAGGGTGAGACCCTAGGCACATACAGTGTAGGATTAATTGAATCTTTGAACTGGACCAGATTTCCAGTATTGCCCTGGACCTTGGAGATTGATGGGCAAAACTGGAAAGTTACACCTGACCCCTAGACTCGATTATGATACTGCACTAGGTGTCGGATTGGGCTATCTTTGATGTACCAATCAGTGAAATCCTTAGCGGGGGTCAAAACCTGGGTATGTTGGGACAGTCCGAGAATTCATCTGAGTGGGTGATCATAGTGACAGGATCAGCCCCTTTGTCGGACAAAGGTAATGATCGGGGATGCATTCTCACTGATGGAAACCAAGACTGCCGGCAGCCGATTTCAACCGTTGAGATTTGTTTTGCAAAATATATTTTATATAAGATATAAAAGTATATATATATGGTTTCTAAATTGTTTGCAAGAAGGTTTTAATTCCCGGGATCCATATAAGTGGAGAGTGCAACACTGTTCCTTGCAGCCGAGGGAGAGGTCCTCTCTTGTCGGGCAGTGTATGATCATTATGGGTTGAGAGGTTAAGTGTAAGACCATTGAGGATAACACCTGATGGGCTAATCTTGCATCTGCCCACAGTCCCTGGGTGTTACAAGGTGGCTTGGCCCAGGGACCACTTAGTGTAAGTGTTGGGCCCATAG
The DNA here is from genome assembly GCF_055504915.1 of Nelumbo nucifera. NCBI lineage: Eukaryota > Viridiplantae > Streptophyta > Magnoliopsida > Proteales > Nelumbonaceae > Nelumbo > Nelumbo nucifera. The sequence goes on from NC_142649.1 coordinate 41,454,943, forward strand.
AGCTCATTTGATGGGTTTCAGGGGGTACACTGTCTTCAGCAGTGCATTCGGCCAGGCCTTGTAACAAAGGCTGGGCTGAACCCGTGTGGCTGATGTGTAGATCAATGCTTGGGTCCCACGCCATACAAGGACGCCCAACTGGGCAGCAATTTGGAAGGTTTTTTGAGTACATAACCTTAATGGGCCTTAAGCCCATTTCGAACTGGGCTGATTTGATCAGTCATTTAAAGGGGGCGAATTCTGAAGTGGGTCAGCTAAAAGGATTGGGCTTAGACCCTATCCACTCAGAGAATCCAAGATCTAAATAAGATTTAGATCTGGAAACCTCCTAATTAGATTAGGAAACAGCTGATCTGATCTGCAGATAAGATAAGGATTATCCCTTATCACTAAGGGACTTCTAACCCAAATATGATTTGGATTAGCAACTCCTAATCTGATTAGGAGCTGATCCCTTTAAGATTATAAAAGGGGAAGGGGGCGGCAGCCTTGAAAAATACAATAACATCAATAGCATTCTTCTCTTTAAGAAAGAGAGATTAAGAGATTTCCTGCATACTGCGAATTCTCTTCTGCCGCCACCTTCCTGCCATTGCCATTCCTTCAGTTCGATCTCCAGTTCTTGGGAGCAATCAAGATTGGATCTTGATTTCAATCTTTTGGGAAAAGATTGATTGGAGCTGTACTCACAAGCCGTCCAGTTGATTCTTGCGAAGGGTCAAGTTCTTTTGAAAAACATTGCTGATTCTGCTCCATCCTTCACTGCGCCATCTTCAGTGGGAGCAGATTTTGGATCCTTTCTTGGGCGTGAACACCTCCATTGGGAGATAGTATTTCTCCGTATCAGGTATAATCCTCTCCCACTCCTTTTGGTTCAGATCTGGTTCAGTTTATGGTTCAAGATTGATCCTTGAAAATATGATTTTCTAAATAGGGAATGCGATTCCCAGTTGAAGGGAGAGAAAAATTTTTAAAAATTCGCCCCTTATTCCGCAATCTTTGGGCGTCCATAGGATGGATCTCTCATCCATTCAGTGGTATCAGAGCCATGGTTCAAATCTTGAACCAGTTTGTTTTAGATCTGAACCTGCGCAATTGGGCAGAAGGTGTTCTACCCAATTTGCGCAGATATGGGTTTTGGGAAATTTGTTCCCAAAATTGATGGGCGAATAATCTGAAATTAATTTTAATTAAATCTGATTATTATTTAGAATTGTTCTTTATGATTTTCTTGATTTATGGGTTGTTCGTACAAGAGGAGATCGAAATCTTGGTTTGCGCAGGGAACCTGCAAGATTTGCAGTTTTTTGATTTATTTATTACATTTGGTCTGTAAATAATTTTTTTTTCTAGACTCAATGTATAGGTATTCGATCTGGTGTAATTATTAATAGAAATAGGATTTCTATTTATTTTAATTTTGGATCGAAGATGGCGGCGCAGAAAGGGAGATTTCGCAGAGAAGAAGATTTCGCAGATGGGAGAATCGCTATCTGCGATTTGCAGTTTGTGAAACTGCATTCTGTGATCTAACCTCTGTTTTGAAGGATGGATTGTGCGAACAACCCTGATTTACTGATTGTTGTTTTTTCTTTTATCAGTGATTAATTTCAGATTATTTTCTTGAATTAAAGATTTAATTAAAGATCAAACCCTAGACCCATTCGAACCAAGATTGGTTCAAACTGTTTGGACCGAATCTAGGGTTTAATCAAGGCTGAAAGTCAGCCCTAATTTCCCACTGATGGGCCTAAGGATTGATATTTAATTAAATGGTTAATTCGGCCCAACCTGTAAAGGCCCAGTTTTAAACTGTTAAAACTGCTAAAAGCCCACCTAACCCTTAAAAGCTATATGGGTTGAACCATTCGGCCCATATACCTAGATAATATTAATGGTTAATATTGTGGATTTAAAATGGGCTTCAAATGGGTTTTACAGATAATTAATTGATTGGATCAATTTATCCCTGCATGTGATGTATGGATGTGTGATGTGCTACGTACATGGGCCATAAGTATTTGGCCCATGCTCAATCGACAGTGGCTCTTTCGCACACCATGGTTGAATGCACATCATTGCCATAGTGTCCCTTTTGGTCATTGGATGACCTCCCTCAGTAGTGGGCCCCACACCTCATCATGAGGTCTCGTGCCGAACCATCGCCGATTTAGGCCCACCAAAATCTGGCTTTATGAAAGTCAGTGGGAGCCACTTTGGTTTGACCTAAAGATAGAACTAGGGCGTAATTATCTGTTCCCTCCAGATAATATGAGTGCATGTGATAGGGAGATTCATATGATGAACTCTCTAAAGGCCTTCCATCATTAGCACGAGGATGGGTCCTTCAGTAATGAGGAAACGCACCAGAAAATGGGCTATCCATTTGCTGTTGGGCTTGTCTAAGTGTTTCATAAGATGATAGGGGCGTCATAGACCGATGTGGGAGGGGCTTCACCAGAAAATGGGAACTCTCTCACGGTACCTTGGCGTTCACGAATATGATGGGTAAGCACTCACTGGACAGAAAGGTTTACCTGAAAACGGCTCTGAACCTTGTCTGACAGAGGCCAAAGGGAAAACTCATATGATGAGTGGATATGATCCTTCATAGAAAGGTGGTGGGGTTATGCAGCTGAAACAGTTGGCCTCATGCACCCTATGTGATTTTCCTCATTTCCAGAGACAACCCGTAGTCTCCGTCGCTGAGAAAGGAGGGAAATCTCAGAGACGAATAAATGGAAATGGATCGTAGATTAAAATCCATATCTATGAAATGAACATGAATCAAATTAGGTCGTGGACTGATGTTTGCTCTTTTATCAGAAAATGGCAAACGGATCATTTGCAAAGCTACTTGATGACAACAAGTTGAAGGGCCCAAAATATGCTGACTGGTATAGGAAACTTATGTTGGTCTTAACCTTTGAGAAATTGGACAAGGTAGCAAAGAATCCTGCCCCAGATCGTCCGGGAGATAGGGCTTCTGAGGCCCGAAGAAGAGAATACCAAGAATGGGAGGAGAAAAACTCCCTTGCCCGCTGCTATATCATTGCCTCCTTAGACAATCCAATTCAGAGGCAGTTCGATCAGATCGAACTTGCTAAGGACGTATTGGACAGTCTTAGGACAATGTACGAAGAGTAGAATCGTTCTACTCGGCAGAAGGTCTTGAAACAGTTCATGACCGCGCAGATGTCCAAGGGCCAACAAGTTCACGACCATTGTCTCCGGATGATGGGCTATATCAACGAACTAGAGGCTCTTGTATCCGGGCTGGATCTGGTAACTCAGATCGATGCTATTCTCAACTCTCTGCCTCCATCCTTTAATCCATTCATCATGAACTACAACATGAACAAGCTGAACGTCAGCTTGCAGGAACTCAGCAATATGTTGCAGAGGGCCGAAGAATTGATTAAAAAGGATGAGCCCATTGCCATGCTTGTTGAAACTGGCAAATCGGGCAAGAAAAGGAAGGCGAAGAGAAAGCCCCAGAAAAAGGCTGCCTAACCCAAGAAACAGAGGAAGGACAAGGCATCAGATGCCTGTCATTTTTGCAAGAAGACCGGCCACTAGAAAAGGAATTGTCCTGCCTACCTGGAATCCAAGAAAGGTAATTTCGAAACTTGTGTTATAGAAACCAATTTGTTGGTAGCTTCTGCATCCTGGTGTATTGACTCCGGGGCTTCAACTCATGCGTGTAACTCACTGCAGGGGTTCAAGGTAAGCAGAAGGTTGAGTGAAGGAGAAGTCACATTCATTGGCTACAAGGTACAAGGTACAATATTGCACTCTCTACTCACATGGATCCCGGGAATTAAAACATTTTTGCAAACATTTTGTGAAACCATAATATATATGTATATCTTATATAAATATATTTTGCAAAAACAAATCTCAACAATTTGAAATCAATTACTAGTAGTTTAGGTTTCCATTAGAGAGAGTGCATTCCCAACCATTCACTTTTTCCGACAAAGGGGCTGATCCTATCACTATGATCACCCACTCAGGTGAATTCTCGGACTCCCCCAACATACCCAAGTTTTGACCCTTATAAGGATCTCACTAATTGGCATATCAAAGACAGCCCAATCCAATACATAGAGCAATACCATAACCATCTATCTCCAATGTCCAGGGCAATACTGGAATTTGGTCCGATTCAAGGTTTCAAGAAAACCCACACTACATGTACCTCTCACCCTGGCAGTTGAGACAAGCCACCCCAACCCACTTTGCGGCACATTAGTGTCAGCCTTGGTAGGATAAATCTTCCCAGATCTATCCAATGGCTGTGAAGATTCTAAACTAATACGAGTCTCATAAGTGTCCAGTTTAAGGGTATTACACAAAAACACACCAATATAACATAAATCAAATATGTACTTTATTCATTTACAATAAATGTCATAATGTACATCAATTTGGTTGGAGCTAAGGGCATACACTATCTAACCAACGCCAAAGGAAGCAGAGCAAGCCTCATCCTCCTCACCCCAGACAACGTTGTCATAGAGTATGCGTTAAGGTTTGACTTCCCGGCATCCAATTACGAAGCCGAGTATGAGGCCCTCCTCGCTGGTTTGCATCTTGCCAAGGACCTTGGCTCCTTACATGTCAGAGCCTTCAGCAATTCGCAACTGGTGGTGAATCAAGTCAATGGCGAGTACAAGGCCAGAGAAGAAAGCATGTCCAAGTACCTCGCCAAAGTTCAAGAACTAGCCCGCCAATTCTAGCGCTTCTCCTTGCAGTAGGTCCCACGAGCCGAGAATGCTAGAGCCAACGCCCTTTCTAAGTTCGCAAGCACCTTGGATGCAGCCCTTGGCTGTACTGTCTGCGTGGAGAAACTACTTCGGTCCTCTATAGAAGAAGTCCAAGTACTTCCAATAAAGGCCAAACCATTATGGATGGACCCCATCATCAACTTCCTACTGATAGAATGATTGCTCGACGATAGGAACGAAGCTAGGTGACTCCGACGTCAGGCAACTTACTACATCCTACTGGAGGGAAAGTTGTACAGAAGATCTTTCACTTGCCCTTACCTTTGATGTCCTCATTAGAAGGAGGGCGAGTATGTGCTCCGAGAAATTCACGAAGGCATCTACAGTAACCACCTTGGTAGCCGAGCGCAAGCCTAAAAAACACTAAGGTAGGGGTGCTTTTGGCTAACCCTTCACAAAGGCACAACTGAGTTGGTATGGAAGTGTGACCAATGCCAGAGACATGCGAACTTATGCCATTAACCAGCTACAACCCTCTCGGCTCTTAGCAGCCCTTGGCCCTTCGCCAAATGGGGAATGGACCTCCTTAGTCCCTTTCCTCTAGCAACATGGGGCAGGAAATACCTTATCGTTGCCGTGGACTACTTCACCAAGCGGATAGAAGCCAAATCCCTGGCTATCATTATATCTCGAGTAGTTCAAAGCTTCTTCTGGAAGAACGTTATTTGCTTCTTCGGCCTCCCCCACATGCTAGTTATTACCAACGGGAAGCAATTTGACGATGCCAAGTTCTGGGAGTGGTGTGCCTCCCTCGGCATTAAGCAACTGCACACCTCGGTGGGCTACCCCCAAACAAATGGCCTAGCCAAGGTCACCAGCAGAACTATACTGGGTGGACTGAAGACCAGACTAGACCGAGCCAAAGGCCTATGGGCTGATGAGCTAAATAGTGTTCTCTAGGCATAACGAACCACACCTCGGATGGCCATGGGAGAGACCCTGTTCAGCCTGACTTACGGTACATAAGCAGTTATCCTAACAAAGATCGGTTAGCCGATGCTCCGAACCGAAGCATACAACGAAGCCGAGAATAGTGAAGCACTTAGAGCAAGCTTAGGCTTGCTAAAAGAAGCTTGGGAGCAGGCACAAATTAGAGTGGTTGCCTACTAGCAATGAGTGGCGCACTACTACAACTCAAAAGTGAAAGAAAAATGCTATCGAGAGGGAGACCTCGTCCTTGGGAAGGTCATGATCCCCAAACCCGATGTAGGAAAGCTGGGCCCTAAGTGGGAAGGCCTCTATAGGATCAAGCAAGTCGTCGGCCCCGACACCTTTCGTTTCGAACATTTAGATAGAAGATTCATCCCTCGGATGTAGAACTCAGAGAACCTCCAGATGTATTACCAGTAAACGAAGATTTTGATGAATGAAATGCAAAGCTCCTCTTTGGCTCAATGTTTAGCACATGTTCTCACTAAGTTCCCAGGATCCCTCGGCTTCGTGACTGGCTGAAGCACACACCATCTTCCGGGGACCATGCGCTCGAGCTAGACCATCGCCAAGGCACATGACTAGCGGCGAACACCCTAACTTAACACCTTGCCAAACTAAAACACACTAGGACAGCCGAGGCATCGCACGCCTTGCCACTCGCCTCGGCGGTGGATGACCTCCTGGTCATATACACTTAGCACGATTAAGTAAACGGCAACCCCGACCAACTCGGCGTTTTGCCTCGGCCTGAGACCTCGACCTCCTTGGAGCGCCACCTCAGCCTCACCAAAGTAACCATTGGGGAAAGAGACTAGCCAGACTAGCTGCATCTCGGCCTTGTCTTTCCTTCCATACTTCGGCAGACTGCCTCAACCTAGCCGTAGTAAACACTTGGGTAAAAAAATGAGCTAGGCAAGTTGCACCTTGATTACATAGGCCTCGGCCCCTTGACAATCTAAAGCGAGCTATTTGAGGTATTTTTTGAAGTGTGATCTCTTCGTTGGGAGGGGCAGAGACCTCTCGGTACAAAAATATAATAATAATAATAATAATAATAATAGAAATAATAATAATAATAATAATAATAATAATAATAATAATAATAATAATAATAATAATAATAATAATAATAATAATAATAATAATAATAATAATAATATGTTGACAAAAGGAGAGAGCACATCGTACAAAAAATGCTTGTATCTTTCATTTCATTTCAATATAAGCGTTTACAAAAAATTTTCTACGGGCTCGGAGGCCGAGCACATTTACATCTCAAAGAAAAAAGGAAAGAAAAAACAAAAGACTGGGGGAACCACGCTAGGCCTTGTTGCCAGCCAGAGGAAGGGTAGAGCCATCAGTAGCCTGGGTCTCGTCAGGGGAGTCGGGAATCACCTGCAGCCCCTCGGCATCGAAGTCAGGCATCACTTGCAGGAGGGCCTTCTTGCTGTCCTCAATTCATCCAAGTAGGATGTGGACGCATACTCTGCAAGGGCCCACTGGTACTTGGAGGACTTCTTGAAAGCCTCTACTACCTTGGCCACTGCCTTAGCCGCTTGCATCTCGGCCTCCGCAGCCCTCTTCTCCACCTCGGCTACCTTCTTCTCGGCCTCAGTAGGCCGCCTCTTGGCCTGGTTCACCTGCGTTTCCTTCAGGTCAGCCTCCATTTTCGTTCAGAGCAAGTCTTTGTGAAATAATTCCGATGAGAAGAAAAAGGAAGGTGTTAAGAGACCCCCCTGGCCCAACCCTAGACACTCTAAGATCCTTTTTCAAACCTGCTCCCATTTCGAGTCAAGAGATAATTGATTGCAGCCTTCTCCAGACCTCTAGGAAAAGCATGAAAAAAAAAGGCTCAAATGGTACGATCCCTCCGTCACCCCAGAATGGGAATGAATGTTTCCATGTTTGAATAAAGGCCTTCCATTTTGCCTTTCTAAAACACCAAGTCTTTCTTTTAGTAGTTCAATCCTTGATACTCATTGAAGAACTTTCACTTTCAAGGGTCTTACATGTTGCAATAAGCTTTACCCATATCAAATTCAAGCTTCTGATTTGCTTCACAAAGGCACACTATCTCCTTGTTTTGATGGATGTTATCTGTAGGTAGCTCAAGAATAAGCTTTTGTTGCTCTCTGATTATCACCTTCCTTCATCCTTTTCCTTCTTTAGATCCTCAATATCCCTATGCAACTCTATATTCTTGCTCAACATAAATTTTACCTCTTCTGTTCTGCATCTAAAAGGTCCACTTCTTCCTAATAAAGCATACCTTTTATTCTGCCTGAACTTCCAAATCCATCGCCTTTAGGAAATTATACACCAAATTGAAACTTAAACAACCATCTTACATGCTACAATAAGCTCTAGAACCTTATGTTCAAAAAGAGCTTCATGGATACTAGAAATTTGCAAGTCACCATAGAATGTTGTTGCCTTAGCTTCCTAGAATTAATCTCATTTCTTCTCTCTTGGATTTGCCCTATCATTATCATGCCAATTCACATCACCTCTATACCCTACCATATTCACACACACACACACACACACACACACACACATAAACTAGATCTTTTGCAACTGATACCAGCTCTTTGAAATGCAATAGTGGTCATAACACTCACTAATTTTGGTTTAATAAGTGACAAATTTTTTATCTAGATCAGAAATATATTGAGAAAATATGAACTTTGATAGATATAGTTTAGGTAATCTGGGTGATTAACTTCTTTATTTCTTTCTTTTTAAGTTAAAAGCATAAATAAGTATATACATATTACAAGTTACAACCTTAAAACAAGTAAATAAAACCAGCTGAGTTAACTTCATTTCTAGAAAACTTTGAAAGTGTTGTTGGATCTAAGGTAAACTCAATAAAGGATCTGTAAAACTGACAAACTCATAACTTTTTTTTATTTAAGTAAGAACTAGAAGTGGATATTAAACAAAACATAATTTACTCAAATGACATCTAGGGCTTCAAAAATATAGAAGTAGGCTGTTTTGGTTAAATAGTTCTTAAGAACATAAAAGCAAGTTAAATATTTTACATGAAAATGTAGTTTTCCACTTTTGGTTCTCATCCACTTGAAATTCATTTTGGGTAATACCAATCTCCTAATTGCACCATAGCATTAACTGGAAACTCATGCTTTTACTTAATTATGTACACATGATTACTAGTGTTTCATGTCCTTTGCTTTTGTTCTATGATCTATTAGTTGTTGCAGGAATACCAACTTGATAATTCATGTTGTTTCAACATCTAGATTTAAGATTGAAATTTTATTTCATTTTTTCTAGGTTTTAGAGATGAGGTCATTGTATCTAAATGTGAATTATTAGTTACATCACTATTGGATGCTCTACACGAGCACAAGACAAGACATATCTCACAATTTATTAGGTAATAATAGTATCAATACCATCATTAATTTGATATTGTCATATTGTCATTTTAGAGTAATGAATTGTGATGCAACCACTTATATTTTCTCAAACAATGTCAGCTCTTTTCAATTTGCTTTGCATAACCCTTTAAAATACTAGTTGTAAGTGAGGTGGTGAGGCTACGCATGGTGGTCTCCTTGAAGGACAAAGGAAGACCAGATGCAGGAGGTAGGCTAAAGGCTAGGGCAAATGTCAATTGTAAGATGATAATTTCATTACTAGGTGGACCCCTATTTATAGGGAGAGATCCCAAGGTCTCAAAAGGAATGAGCCAAAAGCATTTGATTCCCACTAGGAAAGGGAATATTGGATTCGTTGTCAGTTGTCAGGGAACACTGCTAGGGTTTTGCCACATGCCTTATGAGATATCTTTGGGACAAACTTTCCTTTCGTCCAAGGATTCTCATAATCCATGTGTGCTACTTCCTTTTTGTACCTATTTAACCAACGTGGCACAATGATGTCATTATTTGGTTGGCACGCCCTTATTAGGCCCATAGAGCATCTAGTCACGTGCATAAATTAAATACGTACGTGCTTCAAGCATTTATCCCAGGTCCGTAGTCATTCTTTGCTTATCATGGTTCTGCCATAGCTTTGAAGATCATCGTGGATCCGTGTGTGTGCAAAGTTCATCGCGAGGTCACGCATATCCACGTGTGTCTGAAGCTTATCACAGGTTTACTCTGACTAATGTTCATCGCAACCCATTTTGGTTACAAGTTTATCACAATCATGCGATGAGTTATGAACTAATCGTAGATGTGCAATGAGTTATGAACTCATCGCAGGTGTAAGCGTGGTATTAATTCAACACATTCTGTACTTTGATGGTTTGAGTGACTATTATGTACCTACATTAGCCCCTTGCTTATCGGTAAGTGGAAACTTATTGATAAGCATCTTTGTCCTCTGATTTGTTTTGAGGTTTTGTGATGGAGCGATGTAGAAAGGGATTGAAGATATTGTGGCATATTGATCTTTGTGTGTTAAGTCTGGTGATCATTTGCATTTTGTCTGGTGGTCATTCCTGTCTTGATTAGATCCTCTACGAACAGGGGGGAAATTTATTTGGATCTACTATTAGGCCCCTTGATTATAGACAAGTTGTGAACCTGCCAATGAGCAATCATGCATTCGGCTTAGTGATACCTTCAGATAGGAATCAAAGTGTTCATTTTGGGATAGCTTTTAGCTTTCCATTCATTCTGTGATTCAGCCCCCCCTTTCTTTTGATAATTTGCTTCTTGTTGGTAGGAAACTCTGTGCTTAATTTCTTAGTGAAGTTGTCAGACCCTTGCCTATCGGCAGGAAGTAAATTGTCAAAAGACAACTATTAAACATCAAAGTACAGGCGTCCAACCCCCCTCTGGTTAGGTGGAACTCATCCCCTCTGAAGTTGATCTCCCTATTCTGTGATTGGGTAATTCTTCACCAAAGACATGTGAAGTGGTGGTTTTGATTTTCAGCCCCTTGTCTTTGGTGAAGTATTGCCCATTGCAAATACATAGTGTGAGGTGGGAGTATTTTGTTTGGGTGGCTTTTTACATTCGGTCATTGCTGGAGTGATGGAGAAGCTGTTATGTACCGGTGATGTGGCAGTCATCATTAGGGCTTTTCGTAACTGTCATCTTCGCATAAATGCAATGTGTTCACTTGTGTGGCTCGAGAGTGGATGTGATATTTAAAGTGGCGGTTACCAACGTGGCACCAATTTTGAATTAACGTGCTGGTTGTCCCACCTTACTAAGGGTATAATTGCAAATCTATCCAGTTTACTTTTTCGTTAAGTGACGGTAGGGGAGTTGTAATCATATTGTTTCATCTTCCTCGACACCGTTTAGGATTCTGAACACGTACGGAGCTTCTATAAAAAGGGCAGTACGCTTTCTAGCGGTTCTTTCTTCTTGCTCTGTTGTTCTCAGTCAATTTGCCTTCCTTGTTTATGCCTTTACCTCACTAGCAACTGTTCTCAGTTTATTTCCTACCTTGTTCCTTGTCCTTTGACAATGGCTCCTCGCCAAAAGAAAACTGAGTGCCCGTTTGTTGAGTTCGTCAGAGTTGTGGATACAACAGAGATGTTGTCTGAGTGTGAAGCGGCCAGGGTGGCCGATGGTGGTATGGGCTTCTGGCCTCCTAAGCTAGTATCAAGGGGCAAGGATAGGGGGTTTTGATGCCGTTCATGGGAGTGCATTAATGCGTTTGTACAGGTGTGTTGGTCAGTCTTTATCATATAAGTGTCAGGAACTGAGGACTGATAATTCAAAGTCTCCAGTTGGTTATTCGGGTTGGGCGTGCTATGTTATGGAGAATCCGATGTTCTATCATTTGCTATGGGATGCCAGTCTCCTATGTTTTGTGGATTGTTTCTTGGATCTTCTTGGAAAAGGGGGGTAAGTTATGTAAAACCCCTTTTGGAGCACTGGTGTTGCCACACTCACACGTTCGTGGGGGCGTTCGGTGAGTTTGGTATAACCATAGAGGATGTAGTTGCCTTATTGGCAGTACCAGTCGGTGGGTCAATGTCTGTCCATCATTTGCAGTTCCCTGAGTCTCTCCCTACCAATTTGTTGGGGCTATGTGAGGATCTTATGGGTGAGATTTCTGCATTCAAGTCCCAGGTAGATCAGCCAACCGCTCGGGGTAAAATGCCACTTGAGGCATGGGTGGCTTATTGGTTTGAGTCTAGCAGTAGGGGGGATGTGATGGTACATAGGGCAGATAGCCAGTGCCAACTTATGACATTCATTTGATACGTAGCATCTCATTTCCTTTTCCCTACGTTCCCTGATTACGGCCTTCACATAGTGTTGGTTCTGCTCGCCGTTGGCGGTCATCAGCTCCTATTGGTGTCGATGTTTTTGGGGTACTTGTTCGAGTAGATGGACAACACAGCCCATCAGATGATGGATCCAAGTTGTAAAAGGTGCATCGGCTGCGTCTTCGCCCCCTTCCTGTTTATGTACATGTGCGAGCGTCTTGACCTCAGTGTCACGCCCTGACGCCTCTCTCCTATGAGCATCACTATAGCAACCTTGGATGGAGATCAAACAGAGGATCAACCAATGGAGCTCTGCCAAGGGAAATGCTGGCTTCGCACTTGTAGGCTCAAGCAGTTCAGGGTGAATGAGATCGAGTTGGAGCTGGCATCCATTGAGGGCTTTGTGTGGAGACCCTATACCTGGGTTGTTCCGCATTCCTTGCCATTCTGTGTTAGTGCCGTCGTTCCTGAGTATGGTGACCAGTAGTGTGCTGTAGAGGCTACGCACCCCTTTGCGGGCATGTCATGTCTTATTCTTTAGCCCGGTGTCATCGCATACTTGGACCGTACTGGTGAAGCACAAGTTGCAACTTATCACCCTGGTAGGATCCCTCGCCAATTCGGCTACGACGACCTGGGTGCCCAATTTCTTCAGTTTGCAGAGAAGGACGTACTTTGGACCCAACAACATGGATTGGCGTTCCTGGGGAGTTCACAGTTCCCTATTGCAGGGTATGGGAGGGTTCAGACTTGTAGGTCCCTTCATTTTGCGTACATGTGCTCGTTATTCGGGGTTCTCCAATTGTTCATGTCTGGGACTGACCATCCTCACCATGTTATAGCTCCCCCTTTGGGTCACACAGCTGACCAGGAGTAGGCATCGGCTAATCCTCAACCGAGTGCTCCAATTTCAGAAGAGCGAGAATTCCTGGGTGTTGTTCGAAAGGGTAAGCGCCCTGCTCTAGAGAAAGGTGAAGGCAGCTGCCCCCTACAACTGAGACGGCCATATTAGTGAGGGTGCCTCATGGTTTTGTTCCACCTACACCAATGGTGCGGCGTGCCCCCGAATCAGATGTTGCATCATCTTGGGCAAGGAGGATCACCATAGACAGATCCTGAAGAGGTTAGGCAGGATCCCTTAGCCCCGATGCCTGAAGCAAGAGATGCAACTGACACAGAATTAGTGCAGTTTGCATTGCCAGTCCCCCTGTGAAAGTTGTTTCCGTTCATGTTGCCGGTTGGCATGTGAAGAAAAATGGCTCTCTGTCCGAGTAGGAGGGAGCTCGAGAAGGTTGATTTGGTAATATTTTATAGCTTTGATGTATTTTCTTTACTACCACTGTGATTATTATGTCATGGATTTTACTAATCTGTTTACAATCATTTGTGTTGAAGCAAGTGGAGGCTGATGACGCTCAACCTAATGCAGAAACCCCACAAGTCCCATCTAAAGGTGTTGCGGGTGAAAAGGTATAGATAATGTGCGAATTTGTCTAGTTTTCTTTTTATGATTACTTCATTGTACTAATCATTTGTAATTTATCTCATCGCAGGTGATTTTCGATGTTGATCCTTTTGCTGTGCTAGTCTCGCCAATTATCAAGCGGTTGGTGTGTGAATTGCAGTCCTTGTAGTCCCCCACCGAGAGTTAGGGGACAACTGAAGACCCTCCCAGTGTAGCTGCCCAAGAAGAACGACTAGCTATTAGGGTGCTTGAAGAGCCAGCCTCGGAGCCAAGGAAATCTGTTGAAAATGAGCAGGGGCAAACTGATAGTTTGAGAATAATAGTAATAGAAAAATAGCAAAATGTATGATAGAAAGGAGAGAAAGGAACTTAGTAGTTTGAGAGAAAAAAATTAGTAGATATATTCTGTCGTTTCTCTCAGATGTTACAAACCAGTACAGGAGGGAGGTATTTATAATAGATAGAGTTAGTTGAAGGTGAACCGACTTACATTGGAAGAAGACTGACATTAACTTACCTTGGGAGAAGAATCTGAAGGGATGGGATATCCATCACATGGACGCCCAAGTCTTGCGGAATGGAAAGGGCGAATTTCAAAAATTTCTCCCATCTTTGTAGGGAATCAAATACCTTAGTATTCTTTTAGACAGTCTTGTATGCCCTTAGCTTCAATCCGATTTGATGTACTTTTGTTATTTAGTGGAAATAAATAAAGTGCATGTTTGATTCATGTTGTTTGGTTTAATTCTGTGTAAGACCCTAAAATTTGACACTTATAGAGACTCGTGTTAGTTTTAAATATTCACAACCATTGGATAAGTCTAGGGAGATTTATCCTACCAAGGCTGATACTGGTGTGCCACCAAGTGTTGGGATGGCATGTCTCAGCCACCAGGGTAAGACCCGAGGCACATGCAGTATGGGATTACTTGAATCCTTGAACCAGACCAGATTTCTAGTGTTGCCTTGGACCTTGGAGACAGATGGGCAAAATTGGAAAGTTACACCTGACCCCTAGACTCGATTATGACATTTCACTAGGTGTTGGATCGGGCTGTCTTTGATATGCCAATCAGTGAGATCCTTAGATGGGGATCAAAACCTGGGTATGTTGGGACAGTCTGAGAATTCATCTGAGTGGGTGATCATAGTGACAGGATCAGCCCCTTTGTCGGACAAAGGGTAATGATCGGGAATGCACTCTCCCTGATGGAAACCAAGCTGCCGGTAGTTGATTTCAACCGTTGGAATTTTGTTTTGCAAAATTAATATATTTATATATATATGTATGGTTTCAAATTGTTTGCAAATGGTTTTAATTCCCGGGATCCATGTGAGTGGAGAGTGCGGCACTGTTCCTTGCAGCCGAGGGAGAGGTCCTCTCTTGTCGGGCAGTGCTTGATCATTAAGGGCTGAGAGGTTAAGTGTAAGACCATTTAGGATAGTACCTGATGGGCTAATCTTGCACCTGCCCACAGTCCCTGGGTTTTTATAAGATGGCTTGGCCCAGGGACCACTTAATGTAAGTGTTGGTTCCATAGGGTCCATATGATGGGCTCAGGGGTTTACTGAGTCTTTCAGTGAATTCGGCTGGGCCTTGTATTAAAGGCTGGGCCGAACCCATGTGGCTGGTGTGTAGATCAATGCTTGGGTCCCACGCCATACAAAGAAGCCCAACTGGGCAGCAGATTGGAAACTAGTTAAACACTGAACATCTAATGGGCCAAAAGCCCATTTCGAGCTGGGCTGATATGATCACCCATCTATGGGGCGAATTTGAGATTAATGTTAGTAAAAAGGATTGGGCCTTTAACCTTATCCACTCCAGGAGACCAAATTCAGATTAGATTTGAATCTGGTAACCTCCTAATAAGATCAGGAGTAGACTAACTTAATCTGCAGATAGGATTAAGATAATCCCCTATCCAAATACAGATTTGGATTGGGATAACTCTTAATTAGGAGGTTTCTTAATCAAGAAGAAAAGAGGAGAAAAACAAAAGGAAATACATCAGAATTCGAACTAGGGTTTTGGAGAAAAAAATCTCCCTACGAGTTGAGATTAGATCTCATTCATACTCCAAAGAGAGAAGAAAAGCAGTTCAGCCTTTTTCGCCTTTGGAGTTCTCCTCCTGCCGCCGCCATCTACCTTTGCAAGATTCGATCTTTGTAGAAATAGGAAGTCAAGAAATTTGTTCTTGACATCAGTCTTGCAAGAAAGACTGAAAAAGACTCAGTGTTTAGTGCTTCTAGAGGGTTCTTGCGAAGGATCCAGTGTGTAGGACGCAACCTACTGGTTCTGTTCCATCCACAGCTGTGTCATCTTCTGCAGGAACGGATCTTGGTGCATTCTTTGTGCGTGAACACCAACTTTGGGAGATACTGCTTCTCCGGATCAGGTATATTCCTCCCATTTATCTTTTGGTTAAGATCTGGTTTGATTATGGTTCAAGTAGGATCCTTGAATATTGTATTCTAAATCTAGGGAATATGATTCCCAGTTGGGAGAAGGTAGGAAATTTTTTGAAATTCGCCCCACCCATTCCGCAACCTTTATGGCGTCCATTAGATGGATCCTACCATTCTTTCAGTGGTATCAGACCCACAGGTTTGAATCTTGAACCAAAAGAAAATCAGATCTGACCCTGCGCAGATGGATAGAAGTTGTTCTTTCAAGATTTGCGCAGATTGTTTTCTTTATTTCAAGAAACTGTTTCTTGTTAAGGGCGATTGATCTGAAATTAATTTTGTTAAATCCAAAATTTATTTAGAATTGTTCTTTTTTTTTTTGATTTAATGGACTGTTCGAACCTGGAGATCGCAGTGCAGATTTGGCGTAGATGGTCTGCGCACCCTTTTTCCTTTCTATTTATTTATTTCCTTTAATTTGGTCTATAAATAATTTTTTTTTTATTTTTTTAGACTGAATGTATTGGATTTGATCAAGAATGTAATTAATTAATAGAAATAGGATTTCTGTTATTTATTTTCTTGATTAAAGAAGAAGGAAGAAGATGGCGGCGCTGGAGATTTGCAGATGGAGAAATCGCTTCCTGCGATTTGCAGTTTGTGAAACTGCAACATTGGAGATTAACCTCTGTTTTGTAGGTGGTGCAAACAGTCCATAGATTATTTTGTGATTGCTTGAAATCAAAATTATTAATTTCAGATCTTTCATCAATTAATTCTTGAATTGAAAATCAGTTTTGGACCTTTTTCGGACTAGATTGGACCAAAACTGTTTGGACCAAATCTAGGGTTCGAAGAGGACTATTTTTCAGTCCATATTTCTCACACTTTTTGTTCCAAATCTGATGTTCAATTACAGGGATTAATTCGGCCCACCTGTAAAGCCCAGTTTTAAAGGGTTAAAACTGCAAAAGCCCATTATTGTGAGATAAGCTGTATGGGCCGAACTGCTAACTGCGATTCAGCCCATACACCTAGTAAACATTAATTGTTAATGATTTAGTTTTAAATGGGCTATTCGATGGGCTTTACAACAGTTAATTGATTGGATCAATTCCTCCTTTACATGTGATGTGTGAATGTCTGATGTGCTGCGATCATGAGCCATAAGTACTTGGTCCATGAAGATTCGAAAGTGGCTCTTGCGCACACCATGGCTGAATGCACATCATTGCCATGGTGTCCCTTAAGGTCATTAGATGACCCC
This sequence comes from Nelumbo nucifera, assembly GCF_055504915.1. Taxonomy (NCBI): domain Eukaryota; kingdom Viridiplantae; phylum Streptophyta; class Magnoliopsida; order Proteales; family Nelumbonaceae; genus Nelumbo; species Nelumbo nucifera. Next base: position 41,472,015 of record NC_142649.1, read on the forward strand.
TCTTTGCTTGGTGGGCCCCACAACCCTGAAAAGGGATGCGTACGGAACCCCTAGCCGATTAAGGCCCACCAGAAATCTGACTTTATGAAAGTCTGTGGGAGCCACTCTGGTTTGACCTAAATTAGAACTAGGGCGTAATTTTGTTCCCTTTAGCAAATATGAATGCAAGTGATAGGGAGATCCATATGATGGACTCTCTAAAGGCCTTCCGTCATTAGCACAATGATGAGTCCTTCAGTAATGAAGAAATGCACCATAAAATTGGGCTATCCATTTGCTGTTGGATCTGTCAGAGTGTTTCATAAGATGATAGAAGCGTCATAGACCGATGTGGGAGGGGCTTCGCCAGAAAATGGGAACTCTTTCACGGTACCTTGGCGTAACCTGAATATGATGGGTAACCACTCATTGGACAGAAAGGTTTACCTGAAAACGGCTCTGAACCTTGTCTGACAGAGGCCAAAAGGGAAACTCATTTGATGAGTGGATATGATCCGTCACAGAAAGGTGGTGGGGTTATGCAGCTAAAACAGTTGGCTTCACGCACCCCATGTGATTTCCTACATTTCCAGAGACATTATGTGGTCTCCGTCACTGAGAAAGGAGGGAAATCTCAGAGATGAACAAATGGGAGTGAAACATAGATTAAAATCCATATCTATGTAAGTAACATGAATCAAACTAAGGTTGTGGACTAATATCTTTGCTGTTTTATCAGAAAATGGCAAACGGTCAATTTGCAAAGCTACTAGATGATAACAAGCTTAAGGGCCCAAACTATGCCGACTGGTACAGAAATCTTATGCTGGTCCTAACTTCCGAAAAGTTAGACAAGGTGGTGAAAAATCCTACCTCGGAACGTCCGGGTGATAGGGCTTCTGAGGCCCATAGAGGGACTACCAAGATTGGGAGGATAAGAACTCCCTAGCCCACTGCTTTGTCATTGCCTCATTAGACAACTCAATACAGAGGCACTTCGATCAGATCGAACTAGCCAAGGACATATTCGACAGTCTAAGAACAATGTATGAAGAGCAAAACCGTTCTACTCGACAGAAGGTCCTGAAACTGTTCATGACCGTGCAGATGTCCAAAGGGCAAAAAGTTCATGACCATTGTCTTCGGATGATGGGATACATTAACGAACTAGAAGCTCTTGGATCCGGGCTAGATCTTGGCACGCAAGTGGACGCCATCCTAAATTCTTTGCCCTCTTCCTTCAATGCGTTCACAATGAACTATAATATGAATAAGCTGAATGTCAGCGTCCAGGAACTCAGCAATATGTTGCAGAGAGCCAAGGATCTGCTCAAGAAGGATGAGCCTGTGGTTATGTTTGCCGAAGCTAACAAATCGGGCAAGAAAAAGAGAAAGGCAAAGAGGCCCCAGAAGAAAGCTGCCAAACCTAAGAAGCAGAAGAAGAACAAGGCATCTGATGTCTGTCACTTCTACAAGCAGACCGGCCACTAGAAGAGGAATTGTCCACCTACCTGGAATCTAAGAAAGGTAACATCGAAACTTGTGTCATAGAAACTAATATGTTAGTTACTTCTGTGTCCTGGTGTGTTGACTCCGGGGCTTCAACTCATGCGTGTAACTCACTGCAGGGGTTCAAGGTTAGTAGAAGGTTGAGTGAAGGGGAAGTGACATTGTTCTTGGGAACGACTGCAAGTGTTGCAGCTGCGGCAATAGGAACCGTACAATTAGTTTTTAAAGGAGTACTTGTGCTTAAAGATTGTCTTTATGTACAAAACTTGAGAAGAAATTTAATTTCTGTTTCTAAACTGTGTGCTAATGGATATACTGTTTATTTTAGTAATATGATTACTGTTAAACGGAATAACAAATTCATCGCATGCGGGGAACTAGAGAACGGTCTCTATGTTCTACATCCTTCTTTGGAAACTAACTTAACCGAAACTACGTTGGTCGAAAATCCCAAGAAAAGGAATCGTGATACAGTAAGTCCCACGTGCCTCTGGCATTACCGACTTGGCCATATCGGTATTGACCGAATCACAAGGCTGGTAAAGGATGGTCCTTTGGATTTTCTAACCGTAGAAAATCTTCCCACTTGTGAACCTTGCCTTCAAGGTAAGATGTCTAAGCGGCCATTTGACGGTAAGCTTGAAAGATCTGAAGGCACACTTGACCTAATACATACTGATGTATGTGGTCCCCTGAGTGTTTGGACACGGAATCAACACGTGTATTTCATCACTTTTACAGATGATTTTTCACGATATGGTTACGTGTACCTAATGAGACATAAGTCTGAATCCTTTGAAAAGTTCAAAGAGTCCAGACAGGAAGTCGAGAAACAGTTAGGGAGAGAAATCAAGGCCCTTCGATCAGATCGAGGTGGCGAGTATCTCTCTGATGAATTCAGGGACTGCTTAAGGGACAATGGGATAGTGTCACAACTAGCTCCTCCTGCTACACCTCAACTCAACGGTGTTTCAGAGAGGAGGAATAGGACCTTGTTGGACATGGTCCGGTCACTTCTCGTACGCTCACAATTACCCACATCCTTTTGGGGATACGCATTAGAGACTGCTATCTACGTGCTGAATCAGATTCCTACCAAATCAGTTCCGAAAACTCCATATGAACTTTGGACCGGAAGGAAGCCAAGTGTAAGACACTTGAAGATTTGGGGTTGTCCTGCACATGTTAAAAGAACAAGTGCGGACAAGTTGGAATCTAAAACCAGTCGTTGCTTGTTTATAGGCTACCCAAAGGATTCGGTGGGTTATCTATTCTATGACCCAAGTGAGCAGAAAGTGTTCTGCAGTCGAAACTCCCAATTCTTAGAATCCGATTACATCCTGGTCACCCATCGTCAGGAAATTGTTATTGATGAGGAGAACTCAGGAGCAGTGGGAGATGTCCCACAAGTTCCAGGTAATGACCAACCTAGAAGGACCACCCGGGTATCCAGACCACTAGTCCGATATGGTTATGACTAGGATAGTTACCTGGTGGAAGCCTTGACTAGTGAAGAGGATGCCGTGACTTACGCGGAAGCTATGTTAGACATAGACTCCCAGAAGTGGGTGGAGGCCATGAGAGCTGAGATGGACTCAATGGAGACCAATGGAGTCTGGACTCTAGTGGATCTGCCCTCCGGGGTAAAAGCAATTGGTTGCAAATGGATCTACAAGAGGAAGAAGGGCCCCGATGGCAGGATTGAGACCTACAAAGCTCGTTTGGTGGCGAAAGGGTATACTCAGAAAGAAGGCATCGATTATGAGGAAACCTTTTCGCCCGTGGCCATGCTTAAATCCCTTAGGATCCTGCTAGCTGTAGCAGCGTACCATGACTACGAGATTTGGCAAATGGATGCCAAAACCGCGTTCCTGAATGGAGATCTTAGTGAAGATATCTACATGCAGCCGCCGCAAGGCTTCATTGCTGCTGGTCAGGAACACATGGTAATTAAACTTAATAGATCCATATATGGACTTAAGCAGGCTTCTAGGAGTTGGAACATCCGTTTTGATTCTGCAGTCAAAACGTTTGACTTTGAGCAGAATCCGGATGAGCCCTATGTTTACAGAAAATCCAGTGGGGATAAGATCACCTTTTTGGTGTTGTACGTGGACGATATCCTACTCATTGGGAATGATGTAGGAATGTTGACTTCGGTCAAGGTATGGCTATCACAACAGTTCTCCATGAAAGATCTTGGAGAAGCTTCATACATACTAGGTCTTCAACTCTATAGAGATAGATCGAAGCGGATAATTGGATTATCCCAGGCTGCTTACATTGACAAAATCGTCAAAAGATACAGCATGGAGAGCTCCAAGAAAGGAAACGTTCCTTTCAGGCACAGAGTCACTCTCTCCAAGAAGATGTCTCCCAAGACTTCTGAGGAGATTAAGAGCATGAGAGACATTCCCTATGCCTCAGCCGTAGGGAGCATCATGTATGCCATGCTGTGCACTCGCCCGGACATTGCTCAGGCGGTGAGTGTGGTAAGCAGATTCCAGGCAAACCCAGGGCAGGAGCATTGGACTGCTGTGAAGAACATACTCAAATACCTTCGAAGGACAAAAGAGTTTTGTCTGGTATTCGATGGTAGTTCACTACAAGTTCTAGGGTATACCGATGCCGATTTCCAGTCGGATCCAGATGATAGAAAGTCTACATCTGGGTATGTAGACTCCACAACCGAAGCCAAGTACATTGTCGCAAGTGAAGCTGCCAAGGAAGCCGTGTGGATGAAGAAATTCATACACGAATTGGGAGCAATTCCATCCAGCACATCACCCATCCCATTGTTGTGTGACAACAATGGAGCGATCGCCCAGGCTAAAGAGCCTCGAGCTCACTCGAGGTCAAAGCACATCAAGAGAAAGTACCATGTACTGCGGGAGATCGTTGGTAGAGGGGACGTCCTGATTCAGAAGGTAGCATCAGCGGATACTGTGGCAGACCCATTAACTAAGCCACTGACATAGAAGGTGTTTGAGAAACACATGGAAAGTATGGGACTCCGGCTTGTACCAGATTGGACCTAAGTGCAAGTGGGAGCTGTTAGACAGTCTTGTGTGTCCTTAGCTTCAATCCGATTTGATGTACTTTTGTTATTTAGTGGAAATAAATAAAGTGCATGTTTGATTCATGTTGTTTGGTTTAATTCTGTGTAAGACCCTAAAACTGTACACTTATAGAGACTCGTGTGAGTTTTAAATATTCACAGTCGCTGGATAAGTCTGGGGAGATTTATCCTGCCAAGGCTGATACTGGTGTGCCATCAAGTGTTGGGATGGCCTGTCTCAGCCACCAGGGTAAGACCCGAGGCACATGTAGTATGGGATTACTTGAATCCTTGAACCGGACCAGATTTCCAGTGTTGCCCTGGACCTTGGAGACAGATGGGCAAAATTGGAAAGTTACACCTGACCCCTAGACTCGATTATGACATTTCACTAGGTGTTGGATCGGGCTGTCTTTGATATGCCAATCAGTGAGATCCTTAGATGGGGATCAAAACCTGGGTATGTTGGGATAGTCTGAGAATTCATCTGAGTGGGTGATCATAGTGACAGGATCAGCCCCTTTGTCAGACAAAGGGTAATGATCGGGAATGCACTCTCCCTGATGGAAACCAAACTGCCGGTAGTTGATTTCAACCGTTGGAATTTTGTTTTGCAAAATTAATATATTTATATATATATGTATGGTTTCAAATTTTTTGCAAATGGTTTTAATTCCCGGGATCCATGTGAGTGGAGAGTGCGGCACTGTTCCTTGCAGCCGAGGGAGAGGTCCTCTCTTGTCGGGCAGTGCTTGATCATTAAGGGCTGAGAGGTTAAGTGTAAGACCATTTAGGATAGTACCTGATGGGCTAATCTTGCACCTGCCCACAGTCCCTGGGTTTTTATAAGATGGCTTGGCCCAGGGACCACTTAATGTAAGTGTTGGTTCCATAGGGTCCATATGATGGGCTCAGGGGTTTACTGAGTCTTTCAGTGAATTCGGCTGGGCCTTGTATTAAAGGCTGGGCCGAACCCATGTGGCTGGTGTGTAGATCAATGCTTGGGTCCCACGCCATACAAAGAAGCCCAACTGGGCAGCAGATTGGAAACTAGTTAAACACTGAACATCTAATGGGCCAAAAGCCCATTTCGAGCTAGGCTGATATGATCACCCATCTATGGGGCGAATTTGAGATTAATGTTAGTAAAAAGGATTGGGCCTTTAACCTTATCCACTCCAGGAGACCAAATTCAGATTAGATTTGAATCTGGTAACCTCCTGATAAGATCAGGAGTAGACTAACTTAATCTACAGATAGGATTAAGATAATCCCCTATCCAAATACAGATTTGGATTGGGATAACTCCTAATTAGGAAAAGAAATCTCCCTGCGAATTGAGATTAGATCTCATTCATACTCTAGAGAGAGAAGAAAAGCAGTTCAGCCTTTTTCGCCCTTGGAGTTCTCCTCCTGCCGCCGCCATCTACCTTTGCAAGATTCGATCTTTGCAGAAATAGGAAGTCAAGAAATCTGTTCTTGACATCAGTCTTGCAAGAAAGACTGAAAAAGACTCAGTATTTAGTGCTTCCAGAGGGTTCTTGCGAAGGATCCAGTGTGTAGGACGCACCCTGCTGGTTCTGTTCCATCCACAGCTGTGTCATCTTCAGCAGGAACGGGTCTTGGTGCATTTTTTGGGCGTGGACACCAACTTTGGGAGATACTGCTTCTCCGGATCAGGTATATTCCTCCCATTTATCTTTTGGTTCAGATCTAATTTGATTATGGTTCAAGTAGGATCCTTGAATATTGTATTCTAAATCTAGGGAATATGATTCCCAGTTGGGAGAAGGTAGGAAATTTTTTGAAATTCGCCCCACCCATTCCGCAACCTTTATGGCGCCCATTAGATGGATTCTACCATTCTTTCAGTTGATGCGCTCATGATTCGAGGAAATATCTCATCAGCCATTGCTTGCTGCAAGCAAAATAATGCTTGATAATCCTTTTGTTGACTCTCTTCATAGATCTTCTTTTGATTTGCTGAGAGAGTAGAAGTATCTTCAGCAATGCAGAAACCTTCCTCAACAATTTTCCATAGATTTTGTAACCGAAAATAGGTCTTCATTTTGATGGACCAGAAGTCATAGTTTTCTCCATTGAAAATTGGAAGAGAAAGAGTAAAGCGATTGGCGTCAGCACACATAATGGTTAGAAGAAATTACGCCCAGAAAATTGATTGGACAAAGCTCTGATACCACTGATAGTTTGAGTATGATAGTAACAGAAAAATAGCAAAACGTATGATAGAAAGGAGAGAAAGGAACTTAGTAGTTTGAGAGAAAAAATTTAGTAGATATATTTACGAACTGGTACAGGAGGGAGGTATTTATAATAGATAGAGTCGGTTGAAGGTGAACTGACTTACATTGGAAGAAGACTGACATTAACTTACCTTGGGAGAAGAATCGACTAACATTGGAACTAACTTACTTTGGAAGATGTAACGACTCACATTGGAAAGAAACTAGCGTTGGAAGTGAGCTTGACTTCACTGTTCTTCGAGAGAGCTGATTTAATGCTTCTGAAAATGTGTAGCAACATTTAATACAAACACCCCCAGTGTCGCTCAACAGAGTGATCCTGAGGGAGCGACGATTGTTGAGGACGTTGGTGAAGAGCCACCCTTGTGATCCCCTCATCAGGATGAGAGTGTGGGAGTGGATGTAACATCATCGCAGCAACCTAAAGCCTCCCTTGAACCCGATGTGCCACCCAAGGCTCGTTCTCCCTCGGAACCCATGGCTGCTGAAGTGTTGTCACCGTCAGAGCCTATGACACTTGGGGAAGAATTGGCTTATGTTCATCAAGAGCTTGAGCGGTACTGTCAGCGCCATGAGCCTCTCCCACTGGCCTATTTGATTGTGTAGCATGTCGCCATACAGGGTCTCCGTAAGAAAGAGAAATATGTGTTCTCGAAATCTGTGGTGGAAGCTGCTTCTTTCATCGTACAAAAGGGGTGGTTGCCTTCTATGGAGCTCCTTGCTGTTGTGATAGGCGCCTCTCTGAACACCATCATAGGTGTAATGAATTGTATCACAAGTTAGCCCATAGAGGAGCTTTCATGGTCAGTATTTGCCAACTGGCTGAAGATGTGCTCATCATTTGCTGCTATGGGATTCAAGACAAACCGGATTGAGCAACGAGTAGTCTGATTGGCTCACATTTTCTGGAATGCTAGTTACAAGGAATCACGGCCATTGACAACACATGTCTCAAGAGAACTCAGCCAACGCCAAAAGGTTGCTTAGTTCAATCTAGGGAAGGCTCAAGAGAAATTGAATGCCTTGTTCGATGAATGTGCTCGTCATTAGAAGCTGGTCTGGCAGTACCAGGCAGAGGTCAAGGAGCTTGCAGAGATTGCAGTAGATCGGGAGAAATTGAAAGAGATCACCCGTGTTAGGGACAAGTCGTTCAGGGAGTAAAGTCTTGCAGTTATAAAAACATGTTGATTTTGAATGAAAAGGCTGCTTTATGTGTATGCCCTTTTACTCTGATATGATTTCTTGCCTTATGTTATGCGCACTAGTAAAAAATATATATCTATTCACAGGTCTACTAGGTTTGATCACAGCATTAGTAAGCCTTAGCAAGCCGAATATGATGCTGGTAGGCCGTTCAGGCCTTGTAGGACCCATGAATGTGCCTATTGCCTTTGGCACGATTGTGCAAATGTCTCTCAGCATGGTTGGGTTTTTTGAGCAGTTGTTATGCTTAAATAGTTGTATACTTGAAAGAAAAGTACCTATATGTTGAAAAGGTTGAGCCTCATAGCAGACCAGAGGCTTGAATACTATCCTTCTTCAAGAAAATTGAATTACGTAGCTTTGAAAGAGCTAAGCATTGCTTGCAAAAGTCAGACCACACCTCGGTAAAATATTTTAGACTTGATCACACATACAAAAGTAAAGTTAAGAATCACCGCCTGTAAGGGTTTGAAGGCGTGCGAGGAACACAAGTACTAACCCATAAGTTTTGTAAGTACCATCGCATGTGTAAAAGTTAAGCACTATCGAGGAAGATAAAGCTCAGTGCAAATGCTAAGGTTACATATTTTCGTAAGGCAAGACAAATGTCATCGCAAATGCTGACGTTAAGTATTTTCATAAGGCAAGACAAATATCATCACAAATGCCCAGATTAAGTTTTTGGGCAAGCAAAGGATAATTTCATTACGTAAGCGTCTGCGTAACAGGTAAAGCTTGTCTACCATCATACAAGCGTTAAGCATCATCATGTGTGAGAGAGTCATCGCTCTATATTAAAGAAGAGGAGTGAACTGCGTACGAGTCAGCTCAGCTTTATCGCATATTGAAAAAGATGTCTTCGTGCTATTTTTAGAAAATGAGTGCCCTTGCATGTGAGCTGATTAGGCTCGCTTTGTACTAAGGTGGCAAAAATTCATCGCGCTTATTTATGATAGGTAATCAGATCCCTGGCAGTTGTTGTAATGTGCCATCACGGTTGTAGCAACTCAGTTTCATCGTGTGTAAAAAAGGGGTGAGTTTCTCGCATTCTAAAGGAATGAAACCTTGTCACATTTGCAAGAACCAATTGTCATTGCATTCTGAGGAGACGACGTTCTTTCGCATGTGCAAAGGTTGATCGTCGTCACACTCCGGGAAAACAAGATTTAATTGCAACTGAGGTAGCTAAGTTTCAACATAGTTGAGGAAGTTAGATTTCACCACATTAGCGGAAGTAGGGTACTTTTGTGTTTGAGGTCACTAAAATGTCATTGCATGTGGGAAAGTTAATCGCTATATTTTGCCGTGCTCTCAGGGAGAGGCAGTTGCACATACCAATGTAAATAGAGGACTCTTCATCTATGCAGAGTATCGATCGAGTCATTTCTGGATTTTCTAGGCTAGTTTGATGCACATGAGAAAGTTCTATTGCCATGATGCCTTATTGTCTGCAATGCAGTCGGATTACCCCTGGGGCTGGCAGGGTGATAATACATATCCACAAAGGTAAAATAATAAGGATTTGTCATCTTACCTTGTGTTCGACATACTTTGCCTGGGGCTGCCACAGTGACTCATCGCACGCTGTAATGTACCTACTTTGCTTTGCCATTGCTCCTGGGATTGACAGGGTATACAAGTGTGCACCTAGGTTTGCTAGGGCCTTCACATGGAGCATGTGGAATTGTGGAGCCAACCATGACATCCTGGAATCGGCCAGGGTATGTATGTGTGCGCCTGGGGTTGCCAAGGCCTTCGCATGGAGCATGCGGCATCGTGGAATTGGCCACGACATCACAGAATTGGCCAGGGTAAGTATGTGTGTGCCTAGGGTTGCCAGGTTTTTTTGCATGGAGCATGCAGCATCGTGGAACCAGCCACGACATCTTGGAACCAACCAGGGTAAGTATGTGTGTGCCTGGGGTTTCCAGGGCCTTCGCATGGAGCATGTGGCATCGTGGAATCGGCCAAGGTAAGTATGTGTGCGCTTGGGGTTGCCAAGGCCTTCGCATGGGGCATGCGGCACTGTGAAACCAGCCACGACATCCTGGAACCGGCCAGGGTAAATATGTGTGTGCTTGGGGTTTCCAAGGCCTTCACATGGAGCATGCGGCATCTTGGAACAGCCACGACATCCTGGAATTTGCCAAGGTAAGTATGTGTATAAATATTTGTATATATAGTAGGTATAAGGAGGATTCATCGCACAACTTGAAGTCAATAATATATATTCAGAATACATAATACTTTTTATTTCAAACTGAGTATGCATACAAAGAATTCAATGTGCATTGTACTCTGAGTACAACATATCTTTCATATTCAAAGACGTATGACAATTGCTCTTTCAAAACTATGTAAACTGTTCACAACATGCATTATTTTCAACACAAGTATACATGACATGTTTTTCTGTACAATATTATTCATAATATGGTTTCAACCAGTGACCATTCACAGTCTCATCTTCTCCTCCTGTGTCTACAGTTTTGAGTACGTAGTATCCTGATGGGTGAGTTTCTTGGACTATGTTTGGTCCGACCTAGTTAGGTGCAAATTTTTTGGCAGACTTACCCTATCCGATATAGAGCGTTGTTTTAAGAACCTTGTCACCCTCTTGGAATTTTCTGGGCTTTACTAATTTGTTAAAGTTAGAAGCCATGGTTTCTTTTTATTTGATTTGTTTCTGTAATGACTTTTCTCTCTCTCTCTTCATCGATTAATTCCAGTCTGTCACTGAGCAGGTGATCCATGTCCTCTATTTGAAACTGTTTTCCCATCATGACGGCTACGCGAGCAGAAACCGTCTATATCTCTGCCGCTAGCATGACTTCTTGGCCATATACTAATGAGTAGGGGGTTGACTATGTACCCTTTCTGAAGAGGTCACTTCTAAGTCCCTGGTCAGTCTTTGGATCAAGGTTCTATTTGGCAGGATTGTTAGTTCTTTAATTATGGTGCTGCCATCCATTTTCCCGATCACCAGTTTTGAATCCCCCACTACTTTGACCTTCTTGGCTCCGGAATCTCTTGTTATTGTTAGTCCCAGTACTAAAGCCTCATACTCTGTTATGTTGTGGGAACAAGGGAACTGTAGTCTGAACGAATAGGTTGAGGTGCTTCTAACGGGTGAGGTCAATGTGACTCTGGCCCTGGCCAAGGTGCTAGTACTGCTTCCGTCAAAGGTGAAGGTCTATTCTCTATCTTTGACTATTGCGATGATGGGCAATTCTCCAGGTACCTCTTCAGAAATAGAGAAACCGTCGTTGGTGGGGAAAGCAGCTAAGAGATATGCTATTGCTTGACACTTAATGACCCGAAGTTAGGTGTACTTAATTGTGTACTCATTGAGCTACATCATCCACTTGACCAATCTTCTAGAGAGAGGAGGTCTGTCTATAAAGTATTTGATTGGGTCACTCTGTACGATCAACTTTACCTTCTGTCCAAGGATGTAATGCCTAAACTTTTACGTCGCGAACACTAGTGCCAGACATTGCTGCTCCATGTGAGAATAATTTTTCTTAACTGGCTTCAAAGTTCTGCTCACATAATAAATTGGGCATTCAATGCCCTCATCATTGTCCTAGGCTAACAGGCACCCTATGGCCCCAAAATTTGATGCGATGTACGCCTTGAACTCTCGACCGTTTTTGGGTGGTGACATGGTTGGGGCTTTAGCCAGGGTTCTTTTCAATTGGTCAAAGGCATCCTGATGCTCTGTAGACCACTTATACTCTGCAAACTTCTTGGTTAGTGATGAATCTTCTGAGGTAAGACACTTTTCCTAGGAAGGTTTTTAATTGGGACTTGTTGTCCGGAGGTAGTAGGTCTAAAACTGCCTTCACTTTGTCTTCGTCAAGATGAATCCCAATTTGATCCACTCTGTACCCTAAGAATTTCTTGGGCTTTACTCCAAATGCACACTTTAGAGGGTTAAGTCTTAGGTTGAAAGTTCTGCATCGATCAAACACTCTCCTCAGTACCTTAGAGTGATCTTCCTTCTTCTTCACCTTGACTATTATGTCATCCACGTAACACTCAATCTCCTTGTGCATCATATCATGGAAGATGTGTGTGGCGCATCTTATAGTAGGAATTCCTAATTGGCGTCCTAAAGGCTGTGTGTGGCGCATCTACAGGGTCCATAAAGATCTAGTTATATCCACTATAGGCATCTAAGAAGGAGAACAATTGGTTTCTTGTTGTCGAGTCTATCGGAATATCCATGTTTGGAAGAGGGAACTCATCTTTGGGGCTGGCTCTGTTCAAATCTCTAAAATCAATGCAGCACCTATGGTAGGGGCGGAAGAAGTTAGTTTATAGTATCATTTTGATAACCTAGTTGAGTACTTAGAGTGTGAATGCTAACCTGAGTTGTCCATTCTTCTTTTTGACTGGAACCATGTTGGCTAACCACTGTGGGTGTGCTATAGCCTTGATAAATCTCACTTTTAGAAGCCGTTCAACCTCCTATTTGATTTTTAGAGCTATTTCCAGCTTGAAGATTCTTTGGGGTTGTTGCTTCACCGGTCTGACCTTTGGATTTATGCACAAGGAGTGTTTAACAAGGGCCAAGTCCAAGCCCAGCATCTAGTCATACAACCAAGTGAAGATGTCCTAGAATTCTGTGAAAGAAAACACAGATCAATTTTTATTCCTAATCAAGTCCCGAGGTTTATGATGAGGAAATGTTTCTTTTACCTTTCAATAGGTTGAGTAGTTTCTGTCTTTCTTGAGGCCCTAATTTGGTTGATATGTACAATGGCCTCTTCTCTGTTCCTTCCATGGCCATGTTTATTTCCTCCAACAGTCCTTCCACCACATCGATGGAACGATGCATGTGTTTGGGAGGTGCTTTGATCTCATCGCAATACTCTATGGTCTCCTCTTTCTGTCCCTATTATTGCAAGTGGATTTTAGTATCTTTAATTCCGTTACTGATTATGTGTTGATATCTTTTAGTGTTTTACCTTTGATGTTGGCGAGATTTGTTTGTGCTATAGAATTTCCTTCTACGATGAAATCATCGTGATGTCCTTTTGTGAAGATTTCCCGGTGAAATAGTTTTGGTTGAAACATTATGCATGAACATGTTTTTATTGAAAAATGCAATGGCCATTCCATTCAGGGTGCAAGCGAATAATCTTAGAGACATATGAGCATAGCATGCACAATTCGACCGATGAGTATATGATTTCAAATGCATATATATAGTAGATGTCTTGATGACAAAGTCTTTTGATGGTAACAAATATCAGGTATATTGATTTTGAGGAAAGACAATACAATTTTTAGGAACTATATCATGAATAGCAATCAATCGTTAAATATAAACTCATACCTCCGGGATGGCTTTCTTAGTCCTGGGAATTTCACCGTCTTCGTACTCCTTGATGATGGTGTAGTAGCTTTTCTCGTCGTCGTCGGTCACCCACACACATCTCATCCTTTTCTTCTTTTCTGGAGCGGCCAAGGGCCCACTCATAAGGTTTGGTAACTGCATGCTCTCCACTTTGGCTATCCTTGTCTCACCTTCATCAGCTAGCTTGGTGTAGTAGATCACATCCTGTAGATGAGCTTCTGATCTATCAAAAGGAACACAAGTCGCCATGATCCTTATCACGTGTCCCCTGTGCTTAGCTTTGATGCATTGGTGATATGTCGATGGGACCAAGGCTAGACCTTGTATCAAAGGTCGTCCCAATAAGGTGTGGTACGCGGTCTTTCCCGAGATCACCTGAAACTCCTTTGTGATCGAGAATGGCCCTATTGTGACTGAAAACTCAATAGATCCCTCCATGATGGATTTGTTGCCATTGAAATCTATTACCTCAATAGGTAACCCCTTGACCGTCTCTCTTTGAATATTCATCAGCTTCAAGGTATGGATGGATATCAGGTTCATGGAAATCCCGGGGTCGACCCTGGATCTCCTCATCTCAAAGCCCCCCACTTTAACCGTGACATACAAGGGGCAATTGTGGTGGGGTTCGGTGTCCAGCATATCTTCTTGCATAAATTCCACACTTGTCCTCTTGGATCGGTGGGACTCTAGTGGCCTTCTGAATGTCTATGCTATTGCCCTGATGGAAAGCCTCCTCGTTGAGGCACTGGCTCGTTGCTTACTGAAGAATTGCTAGAGCTCCAGTCTCTACTCAAACCTCTGTATCAGCATGTCCGATTGGTCTTGGCCCGGTGCCCCAACTACGTTGCTACTTCCCCCTTGTGTGTGTGCGGGGAGGGGGTTTGTTTCTACTTGTGTCAAGTCCCTTTTAACAAAATCATCTAATTTTACCTTTTGTACAAATAATCATCTTAATGAAAAACAATCCATAAGATCGTGGTGCGATGATTGGTGGAAGTTGCACACCTTCCTCCATGCCTTTCCTTCTCTGGGTCCACTCCTGGTGGCGGTGGCGGCGGCAACGACAGGTTGATAACTCGGTCTTCCACGAGCTTATTCATTATCATTACTACCTCCTCCTTAGTGCAGGTGAAAGGAGGAGGAATCGGTGCAGACTAGGGCGTAGTGTACTTAACCATGCACACTGTCCTCTCTGCACACTTCCATAACTAGCTGAAAGTCTCGATCTCCATGTTCTCTATGCCTTTCCTGTAGGCAGGGCTGCATGCCTTGAACACATTGCTCGACAAAACTCCTTTTTTGTGACATGTTCATAAAAAATAGAGTGAATCAACATTTGAAACCTCATCACATAGGCCAAAATATCTTCTCCTACGCGTTGCTCGCAGGTCAGCCATCATCAGTCTCCATTCTAAGGTAAACCACTTCGATAGGAACCATTTCGCTAGTTCCGCCCATGAGTTAATACTGCCTGCACTCAGGTTGACAGACCAGGTATACGTTGGCCCAATTAGATTTGGAGAACTCTCTAACTTTCAAGTCTCCACCAAGAGGAAAGGACCCCAAGACATCTTTGAATTTGTTCACATGCTCTTACAGGCTTCCTTTCTGCCCATCGTACTATGGCCATTGCTGGGGAGGAACATAGCCAACAGGGTAGGGTTTATAGAGGATTCGGTCGGAATAGGGTTTTTGTAGGACAAGTGAGGCTTGGGCTCGGTTCTAGTTTTCCACCATCAACCCTTGGGCATACTCTTTTAATTCATTGCGGCTGATGGTGCCTCTGTTACTAGGTCTGTCTGACGAGCAACCCAGGACTGTCTGATGGTGGGTTGACTGGTATGCACGAGTATAGGGTTGACCCTAGTAGGTTATTTGGGTACGACGGGGTTCGGATTGGTAGAATGATGACTGGTGGGGACAAATGCAGGAGGAGCGGCTAGGGTAAAGGGAGATTGTCAGTCCTGGTGGACTGTTGAAGAAGGAGCTGCAGGGTGGCCCTCATCTCAGCCTACATCTATTCTAGAAGGTCGAAGTAGGATTCGAACTCGTAGACTTTGCTCGAAAGTATCTCAATATCTACCTGTTTAATCAATTCCATACCAAACTAGTTTCCAACTTCTAGGTTGACGTTCTCCTGTGTGTTGTCATGTTCTTCGGTAATGGGAGAAAGGTTGATCCTACGTGCGGCCATCCTCTTGTGATTAAGGATTAACAAGAGATTCTAATGTAAGTGAGGTGGTGAGACTACATATTGGGGTCTCCTTAAAGGACAAAGGAAGACCAGATGCAGGAGGTAGGCTAAAAGATAGGGAAAATGTGAATGATAAGATGATAATTTCATTGTGAGGTGGAGCCCTATTTAGAGGGAGAGATCCCAAGGTCCTAAAATGAATGAGCCAAAAGCATTTGATTCCCACTACAAAAGGGAATATTGGATTTGCTATCAGTTATCAAGGAACACTACTAGGGTTTTGCCACATGTCTTACGAGATATCTCCAGGAGGAACTTTCCTTTCATCTGAGGATTTTCATAATCTGTGTGTGCTACTTCCTTTTCGTGACCCATTTAACCGATGTGGTACAAATGTCATCATTATTTGGCTAGCGCACCCTTATTAGGCCTGTAGAACGCCTTATCATGCACGTGAATTAAAGATACACATGCTTCTAGCATTTATCTCGGGTCCGCAATCATTCTTAGTTTACCATGGTTCTGCCATAGCTTTGAATCTCATCATGGATCCACGTGTGTGCAAAGTTCATCACGGGGTCACGCATGACCAAGACTTATCGCATGCCCGCGTGTGTCTAAAGCTTATTGTAGGTTTACTCTGACCAAAGTTCATCGCAACCCGTTTCGGGTACAAGTTTATCGTAATCATGTGATGAGCTATGAACTAATCATAGACGTGCAATGAGTTATGGACTCGTTGCAGGTGTATGTGTGGTATTAATTCAACACCTTCTGTACTCTGATGGTCTAAGTGACCACTATGTACCTAAACCAGTTCTCATGTAAAATTCTTCAATATTGATTATCTATTCATTTGTTTTTGTTCAAGAAAATGAAACAATGGAGAACCTTCATAAAATATTCGTTTCTTTCTGTCCAACTACATTATTCTAGGTCTATACGTAATATATTTGCTACAACCCTTTCACTTTCAGATGTTCAAACTTTAAAGCAATGTTGCATGGACTCTCCTACATGGACAATTTGTCCATGTTGGACATGCATCAGTGTCCAACACCCAGGGTTTCTTGATGACACTTAAATGTACAATTTCCTTTTATCTCTTATCCGAAAAGGGTGTTTGGCTCCAATCAGCTTCCCGCCAATTGGGATATTCCTAGATTGTTTAGATTTACCGTAAAACACTTGAGTGGGAGCCCTTTTCCCCTAGTTATACAATAAATCCTAACCTAAAAGAAAATCAATTACTTTTAAGACCCCTCCTACTCCAACACAAGGAATGGGAAAAGATTACAAAGATATATGAATAAGAAAAATATGTGACTAAAACAGTTCAGGCTTTTAGTTGATGTGACTAACATGTAATACTGTGGAGCTAATTCCCCTTTATTTATTATGAATTAAGAACCTTCTTTTTTGGAGTTCTTTAGCTTAAGTTTTTTTTTTTTATTTGCTATGATATTTTAATTGGAGGGGGTAATGGGCCTAATGCCTATTAATTTCTTTCTTGTTCTTGGTGCAGATAAGGTTCATTGATAATACAGATCTAGTTGGAATTGATTACTACCAAATTACACAACTTGGATCTGAGTTGGAATCAAGACTTGTTATAGTGTTTTCCATGGTAAGCTGCTTCGGTTTTGAGAACCTCTACTCTCTCTCATATATATAAACAGCCTCATAGTTGTCATATTTAACTTTTCTGCTATCATTTCTACATTATTCGAGCTTCCTATACTAGTACCCCAGTCTTCCCTACACACATATTGGAATGTGGGTGGGACTTTATGTACAAAAGATTGCATCTCTCACAATCTTGAATTTGTCTCTAATAATGCTTGATAGAGAGTTGGCTTTTGAAAGAGCTTGAACCAGAAAAGTGACTACTTAAAGTAGATGATAATGTGAAGAAATTTGATGATAAAGAAAAAAGTAGTTGTAGAACGCTATCTAGAATTAGGATGGTGTGGTATGCCTTGTTAAGTGTTTGGTGGATTCCACATAGGTGGGATTATCTCTTCATCATACAACAAACATGTAGCCTGTTCTTAGAACAATGAGATCCAGCACTGTGTCTACATATGTGTTGTATATATTTGGATAAATTTGGAGGTGTCTAGCCTCAATCTACTGAATTTTGGCATTTACTCTCACTAAAGATTATGGAAAGGCATTTTACCTCTCAGATTATTCACCATGAATATATAACATGGCTATGTTTTGAATGGTCCTGGGCTAGTATGTGTTTTAATTCTTTATGTTCCACCCACTAGGGGCATTCTTGTACTTTTGTAATCTTTAAACATTCATTTTTAATTTTATATGTCAATTAAGTTCAAAACCAACCTACCACCCCATTCTCTAAACTCTCTTCTTGTTCTTCCTCTTGCTCAAGAATCTTCATACATATCTACATTTTGCATGTTACCAAGTATTGAAAAGAAAAGGCTTACCACACAAATTGCTATATTTATGCACATTTTAAAAATTAATCATGTATATATGTTCCAATAGGCATGTCTTAAGGTTGTTAGGTTTTGAATCCCATATCTTTGGCTAAATTTATTGGAAATGACATAGCTTGATAGCCATCTAATGTTGTTGCATCAAGATTTGATATTTTGATAGCCATCTTACCAATATAATGAACTTAGTCGATTGTTGGAAATCCATTTTGGTAGACTCTTTATTAGGTTGATAATTGTGTGTTCACCCTTCCCAATTGATCTTCCAAAGCTTATCCCAAGCAAGGAAACTTAAATATTTTAGCATAGTAGTGGTTGCTCGTTCATTTATTTTCAACAAACAATTTTCCTACTATCACTAAACATGTGATATAGATAAACTTGAATAAATACACCATATTGTGTGATCTAGGCTAGACCATACAAGAATATGAAGAGAGAAAATTCTCTCCCAATCACTATTGGTCATCAGGCTTCACACTTGGCTGAATATAGGTAAGATCCATGAACTACTTATGATTATAAAACAATCCAATAGAAGTGTTATACCTTGAAGCATCAAAAGTAGTTCTGATCTAATAAAGTTTCAGATTCAAGGTGAACAAATTCCCTTAAGAAAGTACTATTTAAGTGATCCAAAATTCTAAAGAAATTATATAAACCCAAAAATGGTTTTTAACTTTGTGCTTCTTCATCCTAGTGTAATACAGAAGATTAGCATCATACTTTGGTGTTGTTTATATGCAATTGCCCTTGACTTGCTTAGTATCGATTGTCTATTAGATCGATAACCATATAATATTTGCATAGGATGGCCAAGTTTATATAGCCATCTTTGTTGAAAGTGACTTAACTAGCATTGTCATGTAAAATATGCATTTACTTCATTGTGAAACAATGTTAAACGTTTGTGGTGGCTGCCACATGTCTCCACACCTCAAATCAGCCCCTTAAATTTTGAAATCGGATATCCCATAGGTTTGACGATACATGTATTGAATTAGTAAGTATGAAAAAATGGATATGAATGTACATAAATGTGATAAATTTTCATATAAATGTTTTCATTTCTCAATAAACTATGGAATGAAATTCCTGGAAAATAAGCAATGAAAATTATAATAGTCCTAAAATTCATTATGATTTACTATAAGATAGAAGCAAAAATGGCTCCAATGAAAGTATATACAAATTTATTTCTGCGTATGAGTTATAAAAGGAAATGGAATTTCAATGCTAATCAATTCTCATTGGTCACAGGTGGTAAATGAAGGTAAATGAAATGGAATTTCAATGTAACTATAAAACTTGTTTTCTCCCCAATGAAGGTAAATGAAAAAGAAATATCATACTTTCAAATGTGGCAATTATTTTAGACTCTTTTAATGACAAGCAATTCTATTATTTGGTTTTTTGATAAGCATATTGTATTTATTAAGGATGATTTGAACTCTTTTTATTTTGCTAAATTCCTATGTAAAGTATTTAGTTTAACTATACCTATCCCACAAATTATGACAAAGAATATTATGGTGTTAGTTAAATTTATTGGATGATACACTTACCACTCATTTATGATGATTTAGACAATGAGATGATTGTGTGGATTATCATGTGCCTACGCTTCCATATTGGCTTGACATGCTATAATGCCCAACTTAGTATACACCTCTCAAGATGGATGTGAGACATTGAATACATAAGACATGAGACCATGTTCACCCTCTCCTAAATGGTTATTTATCAAATAAGGAACCTTATTTTCCAACTTGGTAAATCTTTACAAATGTAACAATTAAGGCATATATGGCCATTATGAGAGGGAGATTATCCTTGCACTCCAAATAAGTTATATATCTTTGATTCATTATTAAATAAAATTAAACATTTGCAATGGTTTCCATGTATCATTGCACTCCAAATAAGCCCCTTAATCCCAACCTTATTTGGAGTGCAATGACACATAGAAACCATTGCAAATGTTTAATTTTATTTAATAATGAATCAAAGATATATACCTTATTTAGAGTGCAAGGATAATCTCCCTCTCATAATGGCCATATATGCCTTAATTGTTACATTTGTAAAGATTTACCAAGATGGTTTAAGGTGTTGGCTAAGTTTATTGCCTAGGACATATCATATGTTTTATATACGAAATAACCAATAAAAATGACATAATAGTATCAATTATTTTGTACTTACCCTCTTCTAAATGGTCATTTGCCTACAAAGGGCCCTATTTGCCAATTTAGTAGAACTTTACCTAGTTGGGATTAAAGGGCTAATAGGGCTCCAAGAAGAGATTGTTATTAGACCCTTTTGAGTAATTTTCCACTTGATCATATCTACAAATTATGCATAGTATATTTTTCATTCATTACCAAACAATATTAAACTTTTGTGATAAATATCACATGCAATCAAGTTTTGAATTAGTTCCCTTGTCCTATCTTGGTAAATGTTTATTACATTGGTTGATACCGCTTTATATTGCCAAATGACAATTATGGAGAGCATGACGACATAATAATAAAATCTTGTGATTAAGTTTTCATAAGATTAATTGGAGATGAATCATACTATTCAAATGACATTTGTCATGTCCTCTTGAATTAAATTAACTAATACCTCATATCCATCTTGGTAACATTTTAGCAATTTGACAATTAGGGCATGCAATGCCCCTATGGATTGGTAGTTAAAACATAATTAATATCCCCATACCTAATATACATTTTATTCATTATCAAACAACACACATTTGTGATGGTTGTCATGTGTCTTCAATTTTGAAATTAAGACCTTAACCTTATCTTGGTAAATTCTTACTAAGTTAACCAACACTATTTTGTTTCTACCCTTGAGTTAATTGTGATGAAGCATGTTATCAAAATGAGAATGATCATATTCTTCCCAATGAATTTAGCCAATAGCCCAGACCCATCTCGATAATATTTTACCAAGTTAGTAGTTAGGGCATGCAATGCCATTATAGGAGGATAACTAAAATATAACAACGTCGTACCTAGCATGTCTTTCTTTTATTAACAAACACTATTACATATTTATAATTGCTTTTGTGTCTTCAAATTCAAAATTGACCTATTAATTCCATCTTGGTAAATTTTCACTAAGTTGGTTAATATGGCCTTGTATTGACAAGTGGCCATTAATGAAATGTGGACATATAATAATCAACACTGTTATGTCATTGTTTTTGAGTTAATTGCCATAAAACAACACCATAGCAAGTATATCTTTCTTTCATTAGAAAATAATATTACATATTTGTAATGTTTTTTTATTGTGTTTTAAAATTTAAAATTGACCTATTAATTCTATCTTGGTAAATATTTACCAAGTTGGTTGATATGACCCCATATTGCAAAATGACCCCAAGTGATGATGGTCGTGTCCTCCCCAATAAATTTAACTAACATTTCGGATGCATCTTAATAAATTTTTATCAAGATGACACTTAGTCATATAAGATCATTATGGGAGGGCAATCAATGTATAACTAACACAATTGTGTCTAATATAACTTTGATTTATTATTAAACAAAATTAAACCTTTATTATGACTAACACATGTCATCACACTTCTAATTAACCATTAGTCCCAACTTGATAAAGTTTTATTAAGTTTGCCAATATAGCCCCTTGTTTCCAAATGGACAATATGGAGAATGTGAACGCAAAATAACTGGAATTATTCTAACATTGTTGATGAGAACAATTCTATGCTATATGATAACCAAATGAGAATGTCATGTCCTCAATCTTTAAATGGAAAGGACATGTCTTTATAAGTGAATTTAGCTATAGATCCATATGTGTAAATTTTTACCATGTTAGAAATTAATCATAAAAAGCCAATGTGGAAAAGTAAACATATAATTTTCAATACTATTATGTCATATACATCAAATCTGAATGTTGCAATAAGGAAACCAAAATGAGGGTACCCTTATCCTCTTATAGTGGTAATGCATGCCCTAACTACTATCTTGGTAAGATTTTACCAAGCTGGGTTTGGAGTGTTGGCTAAGTTCATTTGAGTGAATATGGTCATCTTCATTTTGATAGTATGTTTCATCACAATTAACTAAAGGATAATGACATAATAATGTTGATTATTGTATGTACACCATCTCCTTGTAGGTCATTTGGCAATATAGGGTCATATGTACTAACTTTGTAAATATTTACTAGGATGAGATTAAGGGGTTACTTTCAAATTTGAGATCATGCAAAATCTATCACAAATGTATAATATTGTTTGATAATGAATGAAACAATAGTTAACATATGAAAACTATCATTCAAACCATATTTACACTTTTCATTACCCTCTATAATGACATTTTTGCCTTAAAGAAGGTATACTATTTCAAAATTAGAGTATTCATGTCCAATTTTATTTATTAATTTTGTGAAATTCATAGCGAATAGTAGTAAGAAAGAATGTATGGAAATATATATATTGAAAGAAACTTGTCCTAAGTTTCACCATAAAACTATAAAGTTCCAAATGATGAAATCTTAGTGTGAACGTCAGGAAATATCCCCGATAGTTCACTTCATGACCAGATATATGGAATCGCCACCCATCAGAAATTAATAATGGGGAGTGATGGGTCTCCCGGATATAAAATCATTTAAAATTACAATGACTCCATACCGATAAGCCAGGATAAGTTGAGAGAGAGAGAGGGAAGGGGTTAGGCACCCCTCTCAATGCCGAAATTCTCTCTTTGATAATTTTTTTTAATTAATTTTGTTTCTAAAACAAAGAAATACCACAACTTAGCGGATTGGGAATCCATATTTTCTAGCAAATTGGAAGGAAGTTATTGAGATCGCATCTCCCCCCTCCTTCAGACCAATCCTTTTTGGATGCAGGAACCTAAGGAAAAGGGTGAGAATCCGCACCCATTTTCTATCAGAATTCCCACCTTTGGACTCAGTTGATAAGTCTGAGGAATGGAGAGTACAAGACAACTTCCTTCTCTGAATGCCAGATAATACACGATTATTACTCAAATCATAGCTGCAACGAACTAATTAAGTTGATAGTAAGCGACTGAGATAATGAAATCAAAACAAAGATTAACGGATTTTCTATTCAACCAATAGGAAAAGACTCTAAATGGAAAAAACAAAGGATGAGGTAGAAGATTTACCTCTTGTAGCCTTCACAAGAATCAACAATACTACAAGTTGACCTGGGGTTTGGGGAGTTCGATGAATATTATGGAATTCCTAGCTTGACAACTTGATAGTGTCAATGGGAGAAGGTCGATGGTAGAGAAATGGTAGGTTGAGGGTTCAAGGAAAATCAACTAGAGGTCGAAGCTCACAAGACAAAGGATGATAGCGCTGGAAGGGAGATAGGGATCGTGGGTTTTGCTCTGAATCACCACTCCTCTCTCTCTCAGACTTTCTCCCTCTCTTTCTCAGTTCTCTCTCTGTTCGTTCTTACCGAATCCCTACCTGAGACAACCCCTTTCTCTCTTCTTCAAATCGAACCCTAAACTCCCACTCTCTATTCATTCTGACCTTGCAAGACCTCTCTCACCGACCTTCTCTCATTTTTTCGCCTCAGCACAGATCTCTCTTCTCCATTCTTCTCTGGCCCCTCTCTCCCAGAACTATTAAGGTTGACCGAAAGAACCTTTTGGCTTCCCCCAAAAGACAAACAACGAGGGAAATCCCTTCCAAACTCCTCTCCTTCGACCCCTCTACTTTGGTAATGGAGACTCCTCTTTATAATAGGAGGGAAGGGATTTTCAAGGAAACTTTATAGTGAAAGGGGGGTTTAGGATAACTTAGCAATTCGGGTTTGGAGTGGTATTAATGTAATTGAGGCTTAGGGGTAAATTGGTAATTTAGGGGAAAGGGTAATCAGGTAATTTTGAGGCAATTTGGTGATTTGGGGTCTAAAGGGGTAGATTAGGAAGGATAATTAGGCAATTTTGGTGAATAAGGGCATTTTGGTAATTTTGGTTAAATAGGCAATTCAGGGATTTGGGATGAAGGGTATTTTGGAAATTTGGTTAGGGGTATTTTGGAAGATTTTGAAAAGTGGTAATTTGGAAATTAATTCAAGGGTATTTTGGTAATTGGTCAAAGGCATTTTAGGAATTTGGAATCAAGGGGTAATTTGGGAATTAGGTTAAGGGTGTTTTGGTATTCGGTCAAAGGGTGTTTTGGTAATTTGGAAAGAGGGTAATTTTGGTAATTTGGTCAAGGGGTATTTTGGGAATTTGGTCAAGCGGGTTTAGTAATTAGGAATATAGATAACTTTGGTAATCTGGTCAAGGGTATTTTGGGAATTTGGTCAAGGGGGTATTTTAGTAATTTGGAATGGGGTAATTTTGGTAATCTGGTTAAGTGTAATAGATGGGTTCAACGATGAATTTTAGGGATTTAGGGGTTAAGATTTGGATTCTTTGGGCTTCAATAGAGTCAAAATGGTTTTATCAGTGTTCGAGGGTGGGTTGGGGCTTCAAATAGAGGACCGAGCAAAAATTGGGTGTTGACAGGTACCCTTCTTTGTTGTGAGGTAGGAAACTATGAAAAACAAAGACCAAAAGAAGCACACAGAGATTTTTGCGAAAGGTAAGCTTAGAAGAGGGGCAAGACGAAGAAGGAAGATTATTGTGATGGGAAAGATGAAGAAGAGCTCTCATGCAGCATCGTTTTCATCATGCTCAAGCCATTTTATTCTTGGCAAAGTGACCTCTCTTGGGTATCAAGAACCTTCGGAATCATGGTACATTTGCTATAAAAGAAAACAACACAAGCAACTCAAAATGTGAAAACCATTTATTTTGGCAAAGTGACCCCTCCTAGGTATTAGAAACCATATGGAATTAGGGTATACTTGCCATGAAGGAGGAATAACTTAAGATCAATCTTTAAAAGCAAGGCAAGGCAAAGGTTTAATCTCTAAAAGATTTCCTGCAATTTCCAAAGAGTTTAGTGAAATATTTAACAAAGATTCTACAATCGATATAGTTTAACAGCTCTTTGGCATAGCACAATGTGGAGAACTCATTGCCAAGCTTTAGATATCACTATTTATCATTCTTTTCTTTTCTAACTCAGGTCAAGGCATAGAGGCTGACGTGGCCGACAGAATTTCTGACATGGGTCAAAGCATAGAGGCTGACGTGACCAACAAAATTTCTAACGCAGGTCAAGGCATAGGCTAACGTAACCAACGAAATTTCTGATGCAGGTCAAGACATAGAGGCTGACATAACCAATGGAGTTTTTTACGCGGGTCAAGGCATAAAGGCTGACGTGACCAACGAGATTTTTGACGCAAGTCAAGGCATAGAGGCTGATGTGACCAACAGGATTTTTGACGCAGGTCAAGGCATAGAGGCTGACATGACCAATGGATTTTTTGATGCGGGTCAAGGCATAGAGGCTAACATGACCAACGGGATTTCTAACGCAAGTCAAGGCATAGAGGTGTATGTGACCAATGGAATTTCTGATGCTGGTTAAAGCATAGAGGCTGACATAACCAACAGGATTTTCTAATGTGGATCAAAGCATAGAGGTTGACATGACCAACGGGATTTCTGATGTGGGTCAAGGCATAGAGGCTAACATGACCAATGGAATTTCTGATGCAGGTCAAAGCATAGAGGCTGACATTACCAGTGAAATAAGGCAATGATTTGCATGAAAGAGCTCAGAATAAACACCCGAAGGGATTTTTGGAAAATAAGGCAATGATTTGCATGAAAAGGCTCAGAATAACCAACATATAAGTAAGCAAAAGGATATGATGTGATGGTAAAGCAAAGATAGATGTTGATCATGCACTAAAAAGGTTAAAACATCTCTTCAAACTATGGTACAAGGAAGTATTCAATTATCAAGCAATGCACAAGGACATGAAATATGAGAATGAAAAGAAGAAAAAACTTTGAGACTCAAGGGAAAAAGTGCCTTCAACCTTATCTAATATGAGAGTAATTACGTCCAAATGGGCTATGTCTGGTTCACATCAGATGAGAGTGGGTATCCTCTCTTCAAGGTCATTACTAAAAACTCATTAAAATCAAAAGCATGCACAATGGTATTGTAAGTTGTTGAATAAGGGATTCGCTATAATAAAAGCCTTTATCACAGGGGGTCTATCCCAGTTTTTTTCTTCTTTTTTTTTGGTTAAAAAAATGGTGGGCTATGAAGCCGATACTTTAATGGAGCCAATGACAACTATGATCCTTCATCGCCGTTCAAATAGGTCTATCCAGTGCTGATTTGTCGATTTTTCAAAGATCGATGAGGTCTTGCTCATTAGGACGAAACGTGGTATGCGATGGAGGTTACAATTGATAGGTGAAAATGCCCAAATAACAATTAATATAGGCATCAGATGCTTGAATCGCCACGTCAGGGATTTGATTCAAGGTCTACTCTCATCATCATATTTTTGTCTTCTTTTTGTTTTTTTTTTTTTTTTGTCAATGCTCTATTCTAGCCATATGTATGGAGATTGCTCTTCATATTCTTCATCAACATGAATTGTGCCTTCATATTGATCAGGGAGGACTTTATTTTGGGGCGAAATGTAAATGGGCAGGAAAAATCAAAACTAGTATGTGGGTGTCATCATAATAGCTCCCATAATGATAAAATCATCTTAACTGCCACAGTTTTTTCTAACTATTTCTTGGTTTTCCATTTGCCATTTCACTTTTGTGTTGATCTTCCTTGATAATTGCCCCACTTTACTTGAGTATTTCATTTCAACAAAGCTACCAAAAGTTCATTCCCTTTTTTTTTTGAGTTCTTGCTTGATTGCTCTAATCGCATTCTGCTTGTTTTGACACCCACTCGCTGGAAAGTGTTTATTGTGAAGAAAAGGTTGATATGAGGGCTCAAAGGGCCAATTAGGAGATTTTACTACATATTATCACGATTGAATGCACAAGGTCAAACAAGCGGCCAAGGATAGCCTCCCTTCATATCATTATTAATTGCACATCATATATTGAAGTAGCATATGTTGAGCATAGTATATGTCAAGCAAAGCCCCCTTGGGCATTCTCCTTTTTTTTTCTCTCTCTCCCCTTTTTTGTTTTCTTTTTTTCATCTTTCTCTTTTTTTTAGCCCCCTTGATGACCCCTAAAGTGCATCCTATGGGTTTGGCTAGTTTGTCGAAAAAAAAGGTCTAATGCATAAGCTCAACTGATTAACTTGTGACTTTTGCAAATTCAATAGATTATTGAGGAAAGAGTAATGGCCAAGGATGGCCTCTAGTTCTTTATTTGATAATCGATAAAGCACTAGGTTAGGATGGTGTCTTTGTTCTATGCCAACTCAGGTGATATTCAAGGGGAATGGGCTATGCTTTGGCAGCTGCAATTCTGCCCCAATTTGGACAAGGAGGATGGCTTTATTACAGATTGGGAGGTCAATAGGACGTTCAACTATATAGCTCTTGATCAACAACTAACTTTTCTTAGGCATGCTTTTAGGACTTTAAGAAGAGGCAAACTTTGCTTTCTTCTATGGATAGATAGCCTTGAATGGATTAATCACTATCTTATAAGCAAGAATCTTAGGAAAGGGAAGGATAAATGGGGGAAAATAATATTTTATTTATGAAAGTGGTTGGACCCATGAGATGGGCTACTCTACGTACCCATTTGAAAGGGATAAGGCCAGACGTAGTTCAAAATAAGAGGTCGAGGCCAACACCCTAGGCTTTACTAAGAAAAGGCAATAAAGTTTATTGGCTAAGAGGTGTGAATAAGATAATTTGTGAAGAATTCTCACACCATGGCACGAGTCACTATACAATGGGCTACTAGTCTGGGGTTCCCCATGATATCTTGAGAAAAGAATAGCTTAATTAAAGCATTCTTATATCTTCTTGCCTCTTTTTTCTCTTTTTTTTATCCTTTTTTTGGTTTTTAGATTTTCCCATTTTTATGTATTTTTGGATTTTCCCCTTTTTTATAATTTTCTGTTTTTTTTTTTGTATTTTTCTTCTTCTCTTTTTCTTTGGGTTTTTTTTTTGCTTTTCTCTCTTTTTTATTGTTTTGGATTTTCTCCCTATAAGTACAAAGTGGTCACTAAGACCATCAGAGTATAGAAGGTGTCAAACTAACACTACACAGATGCCTACAATGAATCCATAACCCATCGCACGTTTGCGATGGGTTCATAGCTCATCAAAAATTTGCAATGAACTCATACTCGGGATAGATCGCGATGAACTTCGTCTAGCATGAATCTGCGATAAAGCTTCGACACACGCAAATCTACGAGAATCTATAAGACGTTAGTAGATTTGCGATGAACCCCAAACATGCCCGGATTTGCAATGAACCTTGAACATGCGCGAAGTTGCAACGAACCTGACACCATTATAGAACTGCAGAATCATAGTAGATCGAGAATAAATGTCACTTACACGGGCGTCTTAAATTATGCATGTGGGTTTAATGAAAGTACGCCCACCAAACGATGACATCACCCACGCCATGCCAATATAATAGGGTCACATACAAAGAGAATCTGGAAGGGATAGGATTCTCTAATAATGATCCCTTAATAGTCAAACAAAAGGAAAGATGTCATTTCCTAGAAGGAGAGATCCTCTTTCCTAACAGGAAAGGACTCCTTCCTTGATAGCCTTAACTCTCTCCATAAAATGGGGAGAGCAATTCTTCCCTAGAGAGACAACATAACACAACTTCTCTCTCCTTTTCCTCCTCTCTTCCTCTCATTAAATATCGATTTTCATGGATAAAAATCCAAGGTTTGCCCTCTTTGGTTGGAGTAGGATTACAACAGGGGTTTTAGGACTTCCACTTCAACAATTTTTTTTTTCTTTCCTCTTTCATTTACCTCCAACAATATAGAGATGATATTAAGTTCATCAATAAGGTTATCTACAAGTAACCTATGAAAGATAATTGCTACTGAGTATTAAAGTGTCTCAGTCAGATTAAGTTTGTGAAAATTTTGAGGTATTAATTCTAGTGGGACTTTACTGTTAGTGGTTGGGATCCTTTGGATTTGGTTGGCCAACCTGTTAAGTTCTGTATTCTACAAAACAAATGCCTTAATGCATCTTCTTCAATGGTTCTATGTTGTTACCCTAATTCCTTGATTGATTTTTGTAAGCTCGAAACACATGATGGAAACTGCATCTTTGTTCTGTTCACTCTATTCATTACATATCTTGCAATGTATTTTGAGTCTTGTGATGAAGTTCTGATACACTGATATGGTTTTGAATAATATGATGATATAATTGTTGCTAATGGATATATTTTGATTTGAGTGATGAATCTTAACCATAGTTATTATATACATATACATATCTCTTATCTCTTGGCAACCCCAGGGTTGTACTCAAATTCCCCGACAACCCCAGGAAGGCCCTAGCAACACCAGGTGTGCTCTTATCTCCTAGAAACCCCAGGATTGCACTCAGATTCCCCAGCAACCCCAGGCGCGTTCATATCTCCTGGAAACCCCAGAATTGCACTCAAATTCCCCGGCAACCTCGGGAAGGCCCTGGTAACTCTAGGTGCACTCATATCTCCTAGCAACCCTAGGATTGCACTCAGATTCCCCGGCAACCCCAAAAAGGCCCTAGCAACCCCAGGCGCACTCACAATCCCTGGCAACCCCAAGTGCACTCACATTCCCTAGCAACCCGGGGAAGGCCCTAGCAACCCCAGGCACACTCTCATTCCCCAGCAACCTCAGGAAGGCCCTGGAAACCCTAAGCGCACTCTCATTCCCTGGCAACCCCAGGTGCACTCTCATTCCTCGGCAACCCCGAGAAGGCCCTGGCAACCCCAGGCACGCTCACATTCCCTAGAAACCCCAAGAGTGCCAGGAAATCCCTGGAAAACCCAAGCGCGCTCTCATTCCCTAGCAACCCTAGGCGCACTCTCATTCCCCGGCAACCTCGGGAAGGCCCTGGCAACCCTAGGTGCGCTCACATTTCCTGACAACCCAGGAGTGCCAAGAAGGCCCTGGCAACCCCAGGTGCACTCTAATTCCCCAACAACCTTGGGAAGGCCTTGGCAACCCCAAGCGTGCTCACATTCCCTGGCAACCCCAGGCGCACTTATTCCCCAGCAACCACGGGAAGGCCCTAGCAACCCCAAGCGCACTCTCATTCCCCGGCAACCCCGGGAAGGCCTTGGCAACCCCAGGCACGCTCATATCACCTGGCAACCCCAGGCTTGCACTCATATCACCTGGCAGCCCCGAGGAGACTTCGGCAACATCAGGTATGATCTTTCTCTAATCGGTAAATATAGATACTTTATCTACTTATAAGTGCAATAATCTAATGGAAAACAAACTTAAGCCATCCCACGCATAGACAATAACACTTTGCTAAGAACAATGCTCATTCCAACTACTAATATCTCACTTGCACAAAAGAGCTCAAATAGTTTTCTCATGTAACGACCAAAATATATCGCAAAGGTAGCAAAGGGCTCAAGCCCAAGAACTAACCGTATTGCCCACACAAAAACTTATTTTCTCAAGGCATGACAACATTAGTCTCTCGCATTAAGGCAGTCATATCCTCCTCTAAAAAGGTTCAATTCCCCTTTCCTATGCGCATGCTAAGTTGTTTGCATTATATAGAGATAACCTTATCGCATCTAGCGATGTTTCGGGAAATAGAACGGTAGTCGATTTCTTTATTCTCTTTAACAATTTGTGATTAGAAGCCAATTATGTTGATGACTGATCACCAGGAAACATACAAAGGCATTCACTCGTGATGAAGGTTCACAAAATATTCAATTTTGATTACTTAGGTTTTATTTGATACATACAGATGCAATTTGCGATAAAATTTGTGACTCCCTATACTCACACCATGTTACTCAACGATCACACTGGGCCTTTAACCTGAAAGCGCACCCAATATGTTTTGATAAGTACCTACGGCGTGATAATGTTTAGTCTTCGATGTTTTTTAGGATGGCATGGCTCAATGTTAATATACATACAGTTTATTTTGGAAATTAGTACGACACTCGATTCCGATTAAAGACTGAATTGTACTTATGTCAATACCCATTGACGCTTACAGTCTAATCATAGTGGTACTCGATTGCGATAAAAGTTCTTAAAACACCCAACTTTAAATGATCAAATCTTATTTTGACGCTCGCATTGAATTTCCAAAATAAGAAGTACGCATGATTTGTTTTGTTGGCATGAAGAGTTGCAATAATGTTTTCCTTCGAAGCTTTGATACGTTCAATTCTGAGTGAACATAGAATCACAATAAACATAAACATCGTATCTCATGAAATCACAGAATTCCCTTAAAATTCGAAATCCTTTTATTTGTGATTAAGTTTCATTGGATATTTATTGCCGATGACACCTAAGTCCCGAAATAATGTTCAAATCTTGTCCAAGCATGGATGAAGTTACTCGGGAATGCGCTGAAATGCGATGAGATATGTCAACACTTAGCTTTTCAAACTTCAATTTTCCTTTTTTGCGATGATATTTACCTTTCATAAGCAATGATGTCTATCTTCCCTCAAATGCAATATCAATTAAACCTTCAGTTACGATATCATCCGACTTTCGCATACGTGATGACATGCAACCTTCCCAAAAATGTGATAACACACCCCATTTCGATACACGATCTGCGATATTATCACAAAGATATCAATATGTTGCTCAAATCACATCAACATCAACATGTTCAAAAATCTTGCACCATAAATGGGGGGCTTTCCTTCATCCCATATTTTAGATACCCAATGCGATAATTGGAATGCCTTCTATTAAAGTGAAAGGGGGCTAGGTACTCTACCTGCAAAATATCCATGCAATACCCTCCCACTCACACAAGGGGAATAATAGAGGTCACACATTTAGCAAACCTCACTTAAGTGTTTATTGATAGAAGACATTCTATCAAGGTACAGGGAGATTAAACATTAAAGTAGCCAACTAATTCATTCCACTTGTTTCTTGATACAATGACTTCTATCAAGAAACAGGGGGCCTAAGTATAGAAAGTATTGAGTTATACCTTACAAAATGCTCCTATGATTATTTTTTTGTCGCTTACATCTTCAAAAATTCCGATGAACCAGAAAACAAGTACAAGTCAACACGGCACTCTGTCAAAAAGATAGGGGGGCTGAATCACAGAACGAAAACTCTTGATTCCCATCCAAGAACATTACTAAGTCGAATGCCATAAATGCTTATTGACAATAAGTAGGAGGGCTATCAAACACACCCAAATAAAATTTTTCTGCACGCAAAGTTCGCAGAGCATCTCACCAAGAACAGAAGCGATCACCAGACCTAATGCGAAAAGATCAGGATGCCACAACATCTATGATTCTCTTCCTCATTGCCCCATCGCAAAACCCCGAAGCAAACACGACGACAAAATGCTTATCAATAAGTTTCCACTTACCGATAAGTAGGGGGGATAATGTAGGTACATAGTGGTCACTAAGACCATTAGAGTACAGAAGGTGTCTAACTAACACTACACGGATGCCTACGATGAATCCATAACCCATCACACATTTGTGATGAGTTCATAGCTCATCACAAATTTGTGATGAATTCATACCCGGGATAGGTCATGATGAACTTCGGCTAGCGCAAATCTATGATAAAGCATAGACACACACGAATCTACGATGACCTATAAGACGCGTACGGATTTTCAAGGAACCCCAAACTCACGCGGATTTGGGATGAACCCTGAACATACGTAGAGTTGTGATGAACCCGACACCATTACAGAACTGCTGAATCACAGTAGATCGGGAATAAATGCCGGTTACATGGGCGTCTTAAATTACGCATGCGAGTTTAATGAAAGTATGCCCGCCAAATGATGACGTCAATCATGCCACACCAGTATAATAGGGTCACATATAGAGAAAATCTGGAAGGATATGATTCTCTAATAAGGATCCCTTAATAGTCAAACAAAATGAAAGATGTTATTTCCTAACAGGAGAGGTCCTCTTTCCCAATAGGAAAGGACTCCTTCCTTGATAGCCTTAACTCTCTCTATAAAAAGGGGAGAGCAATTCTTCCCTGGAGAGACAGTAGAACACAACTTTGACCTAGGGGAATTTCTCACTAGGGGATTCTCCCCTCTCTCTTCTCTTCCTCCTCTCTTTCCTGCCCCCATCTCTGGACCTTTAGGGACTGACCAACCTCCGCCTTACCATGGTGCTTACACTCCCTTTTTTGTACTTTGTATTTTACTTTTCTATTTTTTTAATTTACCCATTTTTTAATTTTTTTTGTTTACACTTGTAATAAGGCCCTCTAAGATTGATTATGCAAAGGTATCACACACAAGGTGGTTATCCTAGAGTCTAAGTTAGCATACAAATGATGCACATAGATTTGGGGTGTGATATCTAAATCATGGTTAGAAGGCCACTAGTCTTCAAACCTCCACCCTTTCGAGCTTCTCAGGCTGGTGACTAGTTGAAAGCATTCCACGGCTTCATCGGGTGCCTAGTCCCGATGGCTCAAGTGTACCAGACTCTCTTCTAGTAGGACAATGGGTTCCTAAACAATTAAAAATGAAATGCAATGTAAAAATGGTTGTGCATCATATATATACAAGCAAAACAACATATTATCGAAACATGCAAACATGATGAGTATTATTTAACAAAAAGAGTAACATGAAGCCAAAACAAACTCATCCAATAAAAGGTAAAAGCCACACAATTATAAATATGTCAATTGAGGGCAAAGCAACAAAATACATGGTCGCATATTTGAACATTATTCAAAGGGAAATCAAATATTATTGATACTATGACAATGCAAGTTGCTATTAAGCAATGAAGTCAACTTGGAAGAGGGATCCGACTATGTATGCCAAAAGCTAAATCCAAATCTTTTAGGGAAATATGCCTAAAACTTGATTGGTTTAGTCAATGACACCTGCCACTTGAGTGGACATACTTAAGGTCATATTTAGCTCAAAGAGTAGTAGCCTTGTTGGGTCTTATTCAAATCAGGGAATGGAGATCAAGACCTACAAATCTTCATGAAGCCCTTAAAGTAAAACAACCCAGAACTGATTTCTCATTCTACTCATTAATGCCTTCTATAAAAGAAAGGGCTAGGGGAGATTACAAATGTCATGAAAGATGGATAATACGAACTACTTCACAAGATCCTATCAATGAAACAAACTCAGACCAAGACAAGCTATTAATCCTATGTCGAGAAACAAGATGCAGGGTTTACTTAATCTTGGCAGGCTTGGGGGTTATCCTTACAAGACTCTCTCAAATCCAAGTGGAGTACAATTTGTAGACAAGGAGGTTCAACTACCCGCTTTAATAAGCAATTATTCTTGAAATTACTACATGCTAGACTGACTCATAGATAGACCTCAAAGGTTACCAACTTAAAAATAGATGAAGGACTGACTAAATACATTTACATAGGGGTACATAGAGCATCCCATTTCATGAGTCCGGCCTTTTCCATCAATAAAATACCAATTTTTCTGATCCTTTTTCTGCTATCTTCTTTTGCCTAAAATACATAATCATGGCTGAACAATAAATCCTATTGGGTCCCGTTACCCTTAGATGAAGAGGAGAATTCCCCTTTCTATGAAAGTTGAATAGTTGAAGCCTAAAAAATCGGAGATTCGCAATGAATCACAAAGTCATGTCTTTGTAAAAAGCTAGTTGACAATCATTGACTTGCATTTGGAAATACCCAATAAAAGGGTAACGCAATGAATAAAAGCACTGATGCCCACCCATACTTATCTCACTAAAAATTCTAAACAACCCTGAGCTTATAGCCCGATCTTTTCCATGAGCACCCAAATATCCTAAATTGGGGCAATTTTGACAATTTAAGCATGTATCCTCTACCAACTTCCCAAAGCCAGCATAGAGTAAGAGTATCATCATAACCTAGTGCTTTGCCAATTGATAAAGGAAAGGATTGGAGGCCTCCTCTGGCCGTCTCAATTCTCAAATGACTCTATTATTTCTTAAAATCCACAAGTCAACCTGATTGAGCCAATGCATAAATACATTTTCCTTAGTGAGCTTGTTAAATTCCCGGTGTGCCTTTTGTAGGGCCAAAAAAAGAAGATAAAAGAAACACAAATAAGAAAAGAAGAAAGTGGAATGAACAATGAAAAAGAAATTGGGGCAACTTAAAATGGAGGAATGGTCAAGGAAGATTGAGAAATTGGAAAACTGTAGGGAAATGAAAGTCAAATAAATTTAAAGTAGGGAATTTAGGGAAAGATGAAAAGTGAGAAGGAATGATGGAGAAATATTTGTAAAAGGTTGGAAAGGAAAGAAATGGTGCAAAAAAAAAAAACATTGGGGCAGATATATGTTTCAATCATTCTAGAATCAGTTGTTTTGAGTATTTGTTTATAGATTCTCTAAAATGTGAAGTCCACCATGATTAGTGAAGAAACATGATTCATATCGGAAGAAGTAAAGTGTATGTAAGAAAAAAAATCAAGAGAAAAGCAAAAGGAATAAGAGAATATAAACAAAAAATTATGATGAAGAGAAATAGCAGCCCTGCCTATAGGTCAAGCATCTAATTTCCCATTATAAATATGTTTTTGAGACTTTCACCCTTCGTTTCAGATCCCCTGTCCTAAACCACATTTCGTCCCATTCACTAAGTCCTCATCGATCCTTTAGAAATTGGTAATTTAGCACGTGATAAATCTAGTTGGCTGGCAATGAGGAATTTTGTTTTGAACCTTCTTAAATCAAGTATCTCTCATCACAAATCCTCTTGTTAACCAAGAACTGGAGCTGTTTGGCATAGAACCCAAGTATTTCCCAAAGCGAATTTATGTTTGTCTTCTTCGCATTTTCGAGGCACATGCCTTTATAATTGTTAAGGTTTCGATCAACTTTTTGAAGAGGGGAAAAATACTTTTATCTCTTGCTAAAGCGTGACGTGAGTCCCTTTGGACATAATTGTTCTATCTTGAATCAAAATGCTAGTAATATCTCCTGTTTCGGTTTCGTAGCTTCCTAGAAAAATGTACAATAAAAGAAAGGTAAAAATCCCCATATCCTTTATGTCTAAGTTGCATTGTCTATCTACTCTGGAAGTTACAAAGAAAAGTAAAAAAAAAAAGAAGAAAAAGAAGAGAGAGATAAAATGAGGGCAACCCATGCCGCTTGACACCCGAAGCGAGCATAGATATGTTTCAAAGAAGAAGCTCAAGTTGGACCACTACAAAAGTCTTTAAAAAAAGAACTTTGTTGTTCATTGCGTAAAAAAAATAATAAAAAATAAAAATAAATGATACCCAACAAGGAGAATGATCAAGTGAGAAATGACAATTAAGCTAAACTGAATTTGTTGAAATGATACTTCTTGAACTTTTATCGCATTTTGCATCTAGTATGTCATTGGCATTCTCGAATTTTCAGCCTTGTCATCATTTTCATCATTTTGCACAATAATATTTTCTACTATTGCACATAAATTTTTTCATCATTGCATAGTAATTTTTCTGCTATTGCACAACAATTTTTCCACTATTGCACATTTGTCTCAGTTATTACACAATAAGTTTTCCGCCATTGCACAATTATTTTTCCACCATTGCACATGAATCTTTCTGCCATTGCACATGAGATTTTCTGCTATTGCACAATTATTTTTTCTGCCATTGCACATGAATTTTCCACCTCTAGCATAGAATAAATCAAGATTTTCCACTATTGCACATGAGTTTTCCGCTATTGCACAATAAGTTTTCTGCCATTGCACATAAATTTTTCTGCTATTACACGAGTTTTTCTGCCATTGCACATGAATTTTCCACCTCTAGCATAGAATAAATCAAGATTTTCCACTATTGCACATGAGTTTTCCGCTATTGCACAATAAGTTTTCTGCCATTGCACATAAGTT
The DNA here is from genome assembly GCF_055504915.1 of Nelumbo nucifera. Lineage (NCBI taxonomy): Eukaryota > Viridiplantae > Streptophyta > Magnoliopsida > Proteales > Nelumbonaceae > Nelumbo > Nelumbo nucifera. The sequence goes on from NC_142649.1 coordinate 41,509,024, forward strand.
TTTCTGCTATTACACGAGTTTTTCTGCCATTGCACAATGATTTTTCCGCTATTGCACACTAAAGCTTTCTGCTATTGCACATGAGTTTTATCCACTATTGCAAAGAGTTTTTCATCATTACACAATAATTTTTCCACCAGTGCACATGAATTTTCCTGCTATTGCACAATACGTTTTCTGCCATTGCATAATAAATTTTCTGACATTACACATGAATTTTTCCGCTATTGCACAATTATTTTTCTACTATTGCACAATAAATTTTTCTGCCAGTGCATATTTTTCCACCAGTGCACATGAATTTTTCTGTTAGTGCACAATAAGTTTTCTGCCATTGTACAATAATTTTTATGCCATTGCACATGAATTTTTTCGCCATTGCGCATGAATTTTTCCACCATTGCACATGAAGTTTTTCGCTATTGTACAATTATTCTTCCGCCATTGCACATGAATTTTTCCACTATTGCACATGAATTTTCCATCATTGCATAATAATTTTTCCACCATTGCACAATAAAGCTTTCTGCTATTGCACATGAGTTTTCCGTTATTGCACATGAATTGTTTGCTATTGAACAATAAGTTTTCTGCCATTGCACATGAATTTTTTTCCGCCATTACACATGAGTTTTCCGCACTTTTGCACATGATTTTTTTCCACTATTGCACATGAGTTTTCTACTCTCTGGTACATGACATTTTCTGCTTTCTAGCACATGACATTTTCCTCTTTCTAGCACGACATTTTTTGCTTTCTAGCACATGACATTTTCCACTATCTAGCACATGAGTTATTCCGCACTATGGTACATGTTTTCTTGGTTTATAGCACATGAATTCCGCTTCATAGCACATAGATTTTCCATCCACTACACATCATAAATCAGAATTTTCCACTGTATAAGCACATAGGTACTTTCCACCACACTAGCACATCACAATTTTAACCAAGGCTTTATCATTCTTTTAGATTTGTTCTTTATATTTTTCTTATGGCAAATGTACCCTGATTCCGAAGGTTCTTGATACCTATGAAGGGTCACTTTGCCAAGAATAAAATGGCTTGAACATGATGAAACGGAGATGCATGGGAACTCCTTTTCGTCTCAATCCTCCTTCCTCGCCTCACCCTTCTTCCAAGCCTGCCCTTCAAAAAAATCTCTGTGTGCTTCTTTTGGTCTTTGTTGTTTCGTAGTTTCCTACCTTACAACAAAGAGGGGCAGTTGTCAACACTCGATTTTTGCTCGATTCATCGCTTGAACCTTCAATTCACTCCAAATTTCTGATTAGACACTCCTGATCACATTGAAACACCCAAAAACCCAAAAGTCCTAGCTTTCAGCTCCAAAGCCCTCAAATTCACTGTTGAATTTGCCTAATACCTATTCGATGGCCCCGATCAACCCTCACTTACATCTCAACCATCAGACCCATAAGCTCCCAAGACACCTAACATTGAAATTTGAACTCAAAATTCCTTTGTTTACCCCTTAATCAAGCAAAGATTCCATTCTGACGTCTCTTGTTAATCTAAATGCTTAGAGCCCAGATTCCCTTAATCTTGATACATCCAAACCGATCAAACCACACCATTAAACTCCAAACACATCAAAACACCTGGTCATAAAGTTTCAACCCTAGATTCCCCCATTTTCCCCTCCATCAAACAAAGATTTCATTCTGAAACATTTCATTGACCTAAATTTCTACAATCTTGACCCCCCTCAACCAATTAGACATTACCACCATCCACCGGATCCCAGATACCCCAAAATACCCCTTGGACCAATTACCAAATACCACCTGACCTAATTACCCCATTTTCCAAATTTCCAAAATACCCTTAACCAAATTACCAAAATACTCCCCAACCAAATGCCCAAAATACCAAAATACCCCTTGACCTAATTCCCAAATTACCCTAATTTTCCAAAAATACCAAAATGCCCTTCATTCCTCCAATTACCTAAATACCCCTTTAAACCTACCCCTTTGGATCCTAAATTACTAAGTTGCCCTTCTTTCCCCAAATTATCCTTTTTGACCCCTGAAACCCTAACCTAAGAGGATGCCCCTCCAAATCCTAACTTACCCACCAGAACCCCTTATTCAGTTTGAGAAATTTCGGAAAACCCCTCACTCACATTATAAAAGGGGATCGATCCTGAGAGGAAATGGGTAGAAGGGGGAGGAGAAAGGGGTTGGGTGAGAACAAAGAGTTGAGAGAGAGAGAGAGAGCTTCAAGGGAGAAAGAGCTCTCCCATTTTTCTAAGAAAAGAGAGAGAGATAACGCAAAAGAGGGGGGTCGAAGGGGAGGAGTTTAGGTCCTTTATAAAACCAATCTCAACCTCACACATCTCCTCTTAAGGTATTTTGATCAGCACACATTCCACTACCAAAAGGTCTGAAGGATTCCCAACAAATAAGAAATAAGAGGTAAAGGGTGTCATGTTGGGCAAAGTATGAGACAAAGGAACCAAATCCACAAGCAACAGAGTACAGATCTACTACACTTTCTGCACTAAGCAATCAATATATGATAGTAATAGATTTAGAACTTTCAATTCACGACAATAAAACCCAGTTACTCTTACTTGTTAAGATCTTTTAACATGTGTGTTAGCACCCAATTTGCTCAGGCCCCTACATCTAAAAGGGGTTGTACTAAAGGATAAGGGAGCGTTCTTCATATCCTTCCTTATTGTCAAAAAGCATGGGTTCTTAGCTCTAATTTGAATGTAAACAAACATGGAATTTTGGCATTCACACTAACTGGAGAGAGGGGTGCCTATCCCCTTCCCTCTCTCCCTCTCAGCTTACCCAGAAGAGCCTTGCCTTAGCCTAAGTGGTATGGAGTCACTATTTATTCCGAGATGTTTTACTGAAAGCAAATCCGGGAGCCCCATCACTCCCCATTAGATATTTTTGATGGGTGGAGACTCTAACCATTCAGCCATGAAGTGAACAGTTGGGGGCATTTTCCCGATGTTCACACTTAGTTTACAACACAAATATAATAACATCAAAGACACAACTATAAAGTTCTAGATTAATAAATTTAAATATTATTAGTAAGAGGATTATTACAAAAAAGGGATATAGTGTTGTGATTAACTGTTTGAATCTATCTATGTTGACCATTACTAGGTTAAGAGGTTTACATCAAACATCAATTCCTTAATCCTTTCATAAACAAGTACATAAATGTCAAAAAAATGATCCACATTTAAAAATAGTTGGTGTAGATTTTGCCCCAAGTATTTGAATCTTTTTTGACACAACTTGCAAAATATTACACCCCTGCATAACAAAAAATATATTTATTATTTAAAGATTTCAAAGGTGTAAGACATGGAAACTATAAAAAAGACAAGACAACAAATTGTACTTATGTTTATCAAATTTGGGAATGCATCCAACTAATCAATTGAAGCTTGATAAAAGTCTTGTTCAATGCATTGAAGAAAACTTCCCTAGCTGATGAAAATTGTACTGTGAATGAGCACAATTTTATGAAGAAAAAAATTTCCTAAACCAACAATCACACTAAATCCTTGGTTCAATTACAAACTACACCAAGGCTATCCCTCCTCAAACCCCTAGATAGTTGGGACTAAGATAATGTAATGGCCTTTTTAATGTCCAAGTGGTTGTCATGGGACAATTAACCAATTAATTATCAAAAATATCTTACATTGTTTTTCAATGCATGCATATGCACCAGAAATAAAATCTCAAGTTAACCAAATATCTGATTAAGTTAGCTTTCTACTATGGGACAAGGTAGAATTAAAGAACAAGAGGTATACTATAAGCAAGTCAGGGGCAATTGCATCTAAACAACACCAAAGTATGATGTTGATCCTCTACACTATACTGAGCTGAAGAAGAACAAAGTTGAAAACCATTTTTGGGTTTTTGCAATTTCCTTAGAATTTTGGATCTCCTAAATATTATTTTCTTAAGGAAACCATTTCCCATTTAGTCTAGAAACTTTATTAGTTCAAAACTAGTTTTGATGCTTCAAGGTCTAAAGTTGGCTCACTTTGTGTTATTTTATCCATATTCATCCAGGGGAATGATTGAGAGAGAACTTCATTTCGGAGGTGGGAGGCCTGGTGCCCAACATTGGCTAAGAGAGAATTTTCTCTCTTCCTATTCTTGGATGATTTGGCCCAAATCACACAATCTGGTGTATCTTTTCAAGTTTACCCCTATCACAATATTTGTGATGGTAGGAAAATTGTTTGCTGAAAATAAATGAACTAATAGCCATTTCTATGCTAGAATTTTTAAATTGCCTTGCTTGGGAGAAATTCTTGAAGATCAATTGGGTGTCTTAATGCAATGTTACATTATTTTCGACAATGCATGTCCAAAATAATTACCACATTTGAAAGTATGATATTGCTTTTCCATCCACCTTCATCGGGGAGAAAACAAGTTTTATAGCTACATTAAAGCTCTATTTCTGAAACACTCGAGACTTTCTCCAAAACACCACCTATGCTACAACAAAAATCACTTTTAGCGGAAGTTTTGACTACCGCTAGAAGTCCCAAAAACTATTGATAAATGTTTTACCGGCAGTCGCCAAATTGTCGCTAAAGCTGGTGTCATTAAAAGTTTTAGTGGTAGTTTTGGTGGTTGTCGGAAAAACTAAAAAACTGCCGCTAAAAGTGAGACTTCATGTGGCAGTCGCGACTACCACTGAAGGGGTACACCTACTTCCACTAAATATTTTTTTTTTCACCTAATGCCACTAAATCTCTAATTTTTTCTCCTAATAACTTGAAATTTGCTACAAATAACTTGTAATTTGATTGCAATTTGTTGCAAATCTCAATTATCAAATAAACTTGTAAATTGCTTCATCCATTCATCAAAATTAAAATTAAATACAAGATAACTTGTTTGCTCTCTATACATCCAAATTAAAATTAAATACAATAATTTGTCTTCTTTTCTTAACAATCTTTGGAACTTTAGTTTTGTAGGCCTCTCTCTTTTCTTCTTGACAGCCTTTGGCACCTTGGCCTGGAGTTGGTCCAACTTTTGAAAGAGTGTTCTTGAGTCCTGTTAAAATTTGTTAGTAAATAATCTTCATATCTTCTCTGCTTGTTATGCATTTTATATCATCCTCAACATTCTTCACATGTTCTTGTGTATGCTTGGGGAATTGTACAAAAATGACAAAATATGGTTAATTATCTATCTTATGTTTGGTTCCTTGATGGAAACTAGAACTTATATTGCATAATGAATTAAAAGAAACATAAATTAAACTTATGTAAGCATATCCCTATCAACATGGATAGTTCTAGAATATACGATATTGACAATTAGAGTGTTTTCTTGGTAACATTAACACATCTAAAACATAATGCATTTTCCCTTTGGCTTCTTTGGTTCATTGCTTAAAAAAAATGTATCTTACACAAATGAAAATATAATTTACATGAAAAGAGACCATATAACATGTATAGGTGAGAGATGAAACAAATGAAAATAGACAATGAGTTTAGGTCCTTTATAAAATCAAACTCAACCTCACACATCTCCTCTTAAGGTATTTTGATCAGCACACATTCCACTACCAACAGGTCTGAAGGGTTCCCAACAAATAAGAAACAAGAGGTAAAGGGTGTCATGTTGGGCAAAGTCTGAGATAAAGGAACCCAAAACCACAAGCAACAGAGTACAGATCTGCTACACTCTCTGCACTAAGCAATCAATATATGATAGTAATAGATTTAGAACTTTCAATTCATGACAATAAAACCCAGTTACTCTCACTTGTTAAGTTCTTTTAACATGTGTGTTAGCACCCAATTTTTGTTCGAACCCTTCTTTGACCCCATCTCCTACATTCTGGATGCCTGATCGGATCACACCAATCACTTTAAAACATGTCAAAACCCTAAAAACCAAATTTTAGCCCAAATGCCCATAAATCCACTATTAAATCTACATGGTTCCCTTTCGATGGTCTTGATTATGCCACATCACCATACTTGATCCCCGATCAAACTCCATCACGTGAAACAAAACCCTCAAACAAACAATCACACAAGATTTTAACCCTAAATTCCTTGATTTAGCCAACATTCATCAAGGATTCCATTTTGATGCGTTTAACACTACGATGCTCCTCGAACCTAAAACCCATGATCTATACATACTTAACATGATCAAACCCTTCCAACAGTGTCATGATCCCAATCCATACCTACCCACAAAATTTCATCCCAAAATTCCCCCATTTGACCCTTCATCAGACAAAGATTTTGTTTTAACAAATCTTATCAATCCAAACTTGTCATCCATAGATTTCAATTATCCCGACCCCATTCGTCCAATCCGACCTACCATTGTGTTCAGAGACCCAAAAAACCCCAGTACACCAAATTTTGTGACCAGATTCATCCATTTGATCGTTAAACTAGAGAGATACCATTTTGATGCACCAGATTGAATCACCGCATTAGCTGTCCAACTCAACATCTTAAGTGGGAGGGAATTGACGTCAGCTCCTTACATAACCCCCTTAAAACACCTGGACCAATGAATTTGAGCCTAATAGGCTTAAAGAGCTCAAAATACCAAACAAACCCCCACTTAAAACTAAGAAAGGAGAAAACCTCTTTTAAAAGTTCATCAGATTTACGTTTTTTTTTTTGCCACTGCCAGCCCCAAATATAGGGCTGAAACATCTGGCATGCCCCAATCCCTCATTGGATGCATGAAACCCATAAGCAACTACCCAAAATCAAGAAGATTTGTTGTACAGAGAAGGAAGGGTCAACTGTAGGCCCTTCTCTCTCAAAATCCTTGCCTATTTCAGTGAAAAAACTCTACTGAACCACAGACATTGTAGCTAGATGAGTCTCAGACCCACCTCCCTCCATTTTCTCTATAAATAAAGGCCTAGCTCAAGCTTGAGGAGAGGAGAGGAGTTTTCCAACTTCTGTAACTCACCTGTTCCGCTTGAAATCCCAAAATCCCTGAAGCCAACCTCAAGCTTCATCCTCTGTTTTCCAACTTAACACCAGAAACGCTCAGCCCCGCTCCCGCCTTACTCAAGTTCTGTTTGAAGACTCGTTAGTTGCTAGAAAGTTTGTTTCAAGGTTGTATACGAAAGGTAAGCCTCTCATCCCCCATCTCTTTGCTTTTAGTTTAGTTTCAGGTTGCTTAAAGCCCTTGAAATCCTAAGAAACTTGCATTTCCAACTTCCTCTAGATTGAGAAAAAGAGGTAGAAAGGCAAGGGTCTTAGGGAAAACAATACCTAAGACCCAACAACATCACCTCAAATCAATTTTGGGCGAAGTTGGGAACATTTTCACCATATTTCAAAAGCTTTGAGCAATCATGTTAGTTTGTGTTTTTCCAAAATTTAAGCCTGAACTTCTCCCATTTTGGGCTACTACAGCAGCTTGGAGAGAGGGGTGCCTAATACCTTCCCTCTCCCAATCCTTTGAACCCAAAAATCTCCTGGTTAAGTGCCTTTCCAATGGAGGACAGAGTCACTATCAAGGGCTTAATTCGAACCTTCCAAACCCGAAAGTGAATGCCCATTTCCTCTAAAAAATGGGTGGTGACTCCATCTCTTTAAGCCAACCATGAGCTTCCTTAACCTCACATTTGGCAGCTTCATTGGGGATATTATCAAGGACCTTTTTTGGGAGACATTTTGGATCAAGTTTGCACTCAATTGTTGTGCGCTATAAGGCTTAGACTGAATTTGTTGGTTGGTGATTCAAAATTGCACCTCAAGAAGGTTAGGCGTGATAGACCTTCCTAGTGTAATTCAAAACCATGTTTTAACATTCTCTAGCAAGGGTAACCTCCTCCTTGTACGCTCAAAACCATCATTGGGCAAAATCACGCTTGAAACTTCACCCAGAACCATACCTTTGTTAGAATCGCAATCTGGTTCAGCCCCATCGCAGCCCAGAAATCCAAATCCCACCTTCCTTTCAACCTCATCGCAACCTAGAAGCATATTAAAACTCAGAAGCTCATCGCAACCCAGAACTTCATCACAACCTTCAACCTCATCGCAACCCAGAAGCTCATTACAACCTTCAACCTCATCGCAACTCAAAACTTCATCGCAACCTAAAAGCTTATCGCAACCCAGAACTTCCTCGCAACTCAGAAGATCATCACAACCTAGAACTTCATCACAACCTTCAACCTCATCGCAACTCAGAAGCTCATCGCAACCCAGAACTTTATCGCAATCTAGAAGCTCATTGCAACCTAGAACTTCATCGCAACCTTCAACCTCATTGCAACCCAGAACCTCATCGCAACTTAACCCAAGAGCCCAAAACCGCAAATCGGTTCAATCTCATCGCAAATTAGAACTTACTCATCGCACCTTAGAACTTGCTCATCGCACCTTAGAACCTACCCATTGCACCATATTTTAATCTTATTACACCTAAATCGCATCCATCTACCCTTCCCATGCCCTATTATCGCATCACACCCTCTATCATAGTACACTGAATGTCTACCATGACTAGCCTTCAATATAGTAGAAAAATCGTATAGTTCCCATCTAGCAGGCCTTTTTTTGTTTTTTTTTTCCTTTTTTTCCTCTCTCCCCTTCTTTTTCTTTAGTAGTCTCTCAAAATCTGTAATTTTTGCTTGCTCTGTAACTGAATATGATTAACTTACTTTTGGGTAGTAGTAAATTGCATTTGTTCCTTGTTCTTTCCTTCTCTTTGTTTAGGTTAAAAAGCATCAAGAGAACTTAGCTTCTATTAGATCCTCAAATGTGGCCACCTAGAAACTTGTAGGACTATTTGCAAACTTAAACATGTGGCTGAATTCTCCCCTTGTTTTATATTTTGATTCAATTTTCTTGCATGCTTGAACACTCACAGTCACACACACTCTCATGTAAATAAAATTAGAATCCTATTTCACCTATTAGAGGAATGATAGTAGGTGTGTGCCCTTGGATTTTGGTCCTTAAATGTTCCACCAAAAACCTTTAAACTAGCCACCAACCAAAGAAACTCATTTGTCCATAGGTGGAGGTTTGAAGGCTAGCAACCTTGTTCGAACCTCAAAGTCTAGAACTTCCCAACAACTGCATGCATTACACTTAAAGTACCCATACATAGGAGCCTTAGATGAAAGTAGGATAGAAGAACCTTAGCATAATTAGGACTAGGACACTAAGAGTGTTGTACTATGTGGTTTCCATCCTTGGAAGATAAAAATAAACCTTTAATCCCTTAAAAGAAAATCGTAATCTAAGAAAACATCAAAGTACCCTTTAAGCTATCAATGTTACACCCAAGATCAAAGTCTAAAACTCAATCAAATCTGAAATTGAGATCAAAATCTAATAAATTCACCAAATCAAAAGCTTCCATTTGAAATGCTTAAAGAAGCTTATCTTGCCACTCAAGGTAGTTATTCTCAAAGTTAAGTAAATGCATGCCCATATGAGATTAGCTCTTGCGAAATAGCATTAAAAGGCCAATTTTGACTTCTTATGTGCTTCATCCTATACCCATCTCAAGGCTAAGTAGGTGCATGCCCTTATGAGATTAGCTCTTGGAAAGAAACATCAAATGGCCAATTTGGACATCTTATGTGTTTCATCATGTGTTCATCTCAAGGCTAAGTAGATGCATGACTCTATGAATTCAACTCTTGAGAAGTAGCATCAAAAGACCATTTCAGCCCTCCTTATTTCCTACAGTATTTAGTAGGTGTGCATATGGCAAGGATCTAACCCTCTCTTGACCAATATCAAAAGATACTTCATCTCTCAGTTGGTGCACTTCGGCTTTGCACTATGGCTTTTGAATTCTAGGATGTCTAGTAGGTATGTGTATGGTAAAGGGCCTGACATCCCTTTAACTAATACCAAAAGATGTTTTGCTCTATTGTCTAGAGTTATCCAGCAAGTACAAATATCACTAAAGGACTAATCATCCTTTAATCAGTATTAAACGATATTTCATTAGTGTTCATGTTCTTTTATTTAAAAACTAAGGGTGTTACAATAATGGCCTACTAACCCTCTTCTTCGTTTTTAACAAAAATGGATCAAGCCTTTTTTGAATATCTAGGATGTTGTGCACCCCTTAAAGACCAGATTCTCAAAAAAGCAGATGACATTAGAGCCATTGGAGGGGCACCTGGTTGGGAAAATGTTATGAACTTATCACTGGTGCAGTTGGAATGGCCAATGCTTAAGGTAGATTTTGAATGTTGGGATCCAGAAAAAATGGCGTTCTCTATTGGGGAAATTGAGATGTGTCTAACATTAGAAGAGGTAGCTTATCTCCTGCAAATGCCTATCAAAGATGAGATTGCCTTCCCAATTGCTAAGTAAGGGCACAAAGCCAACCTATGCCAATTCTCAGCATGCAAAAAGCCCCAACTATAGATGGCAGATGAAGAATCCATTACAGTCTAGTTTCTTTTAAACCGCAACACCCAAGTCTTCAAATTAGATAAGCCAGAGGTAGATAGAGAATGACAGAAAAATGCCTTGTTCATGGCCATCGTAGGACATCTCCTCTTCCTACTTGACTATAAAAGGATTCATGCAAGACTAGTCACAGTGTTGTGTCAAGTCAAAGAAGCATCATCAGTCACCTTGGTTCCCATGATCTTAGCAGAAATTCTGAGGGATTTAACCCTATTGCAGACACATAGAGCATGGCTTTTCCGTGGATCCCTCGAAATCGTACAGCTGTGGTTGATACAACATTTACCGCATTTGGTCATCCACACTAGAATGATTTTATCTCAACATATGTAGAAAGTGAAAGAAACTTGTACATCACAGTAATTTGTACATGAATGAAAATCCCTACTGTCTTGGTGGATAATGGGTCCGGTTTGAATGTTTGCACCCTCAAAACATTACAAGCACTAGGAATGGGTGTACATGATGTGAAAAAGAGACCCATTGCGATAAGGGCCTTTAACAATTCAGTTAGGCCAAATTTGGGAGATGTAACACTTTATGTGACTATTGAAAAGGTTACTTATCAGATTTAGCTTCAAGTCCTGGACATTCAAGCATCTTTTACCCAACTACTAGGGAGACCTTGGCTTCATTTTGCTAGAATCGTGCCATTTACCCTCCACCAGAGACTAAAGTTGGTCCATGATAATGAACTCATTACAATCCTTGGGGATAGTTAGATTGCACTAGCTACAGAATCATCAGTTCAACACCTGGAGGAAGGTCTAGGTTTCTTCTCTTACCAGTTTGGAGAAGTGAATTCCATCAAGAATGTTCAAGAGGCAAAGAAAGTTCAAGGGAGATTAGCACCACCCCTCCAAATGACGTCTCATATGAAGTTCGACCCTAGCAAAGAGTTAGGTATAAAGCAACAAGGGAGATTGAAGCCTGTTAAAGCTAAGTGATCTCTCCCTCATTTTGGAGTGGGCTATAAACCTGATGAACATAACCTATTTGGTCCACGAGGCAAGAGGAAGAAAGGTGCACCTCTTTTAACACCACGGGATTTTGCCAAACCAGAAAACATGCCTCAACCATCACCAACGCCTCAAGCTAGCACTGAATCCCCCCTTGACATTCCAGACATTTCATTACTTTTTCTTGAAGACCAAGAAGATTTGAAGGATATCGTCTCATCATCAAGGGCCTAGGAGGAAGAGGAGACTGAGGTGATCTACATGCCTTGTTGCCCCATCGATTGGGCAAGGTGGAAATCCTTATTGCACTAAAGGTAATTGACGATCTCGAGGATCGTGTCATTTGGAAATCCTTGGATGAAGATGTATGTGCAATAGAAGGCGAATTCATGGAAGACCCTACGTAAGCACCCAATTTTTGCTCGGCCCCCTTTCTAACCCACTTCTTATACTCCAAATGCCTAATCAAACCTTGCCAACATCCTTAGGATATGCCAAAACCCTAGGAAACAAAATTTTAACTGAAATACCCTCAAATCCACCATTAAATCCATAAGATTCCCTTTCGATGGTCCTGATTATGCCACATCACCATACCTGTTACCCATCCAGACCCCATCACATGAAACCAAACCTTCAAACAAGCAAGTACACCAAATTTCAGTTATAAATTTTTTGATCTCGCCGTTCATCCATCAGATATTCCATTTTGACATATCTCACACTATGGTACTTCTCGAACAAAAAACCTATGACCTACACATCCTTGACATGATCAAACCCTCTTCACAACCTTGTAATTCAAAATCCATGCCACTCTACCAAACTTAAACCTAAAATTCCCTAATTTACCCATCCATCAAGCCAAGATTCCATTTTGAATCCCTTCATTAGCCAAAAGACCTACAACGTAAATTCCCAAAGTTCCAACACCCTTAAAACCATCAGACACTCCCATTAGACTCCAAATATCCCAAGATATCCACCGCCCAAATTTCAGATCCAAAAATCCCCATTTTGCCCTTTATACACAAAGATTCCAAATCGATTACTCTCAAAATTTTAGATCTCGATCACGACATCCCTCCCAAGACAAACAAATCTCACCAAAACCTTCATCAACCACTTGACTGACCATATAACAAATTTCAAACCCAAAAGTACCCATTTTACCCTTCATCTAAAAAGATTCCAAATAGATGATCCTCATTGGCCACCACTATCCAAATCCAAGATCTTCATCGAGGCACATCATCCAAGACCCCCAAAAAATACCAAAACCTTCATCAACTTCCCGATCAACCAAATGTCCAACATCAGACCTCAAAATGTCCATTTTGCCCTTCATCCAAAATGATTTCAAACCAATGATCCTCATTAGCCGCTACTTTCCAAATAAAAAATCTTCATCGAAACACATCATCTAAGACCCCCAAAACATACCAAAACCTCCATCGACTTCCCGATCAACCATCCATACAATTTCAGACCTTAAAATTACCTCTTTACCCTTCACTCTAAAAGATTCCAAATCGACGATCCGTATTGGTTGTTACTCCTCGAGTCCAAGATTTCCATCATGACACACTATCCGGGACCTTCAAACAATATCAAAACCCTCATCAACCTTTTGATAAACCATCTATCAGATTTCAGATTTCAAAATGACTATTTTACCCATCGTATAAAAAGATTCCAAACGGATCATCTTCATCGCCTGATATGCTCAAATTCAAGTTACTTGTCACCATGCATCATCTGTCATCTCCAAATCCCATCAAAACCTCCTGATCGATGAACCATCACATTTCATACCCCAAAATTACCATTTTACCCTTCACTTAAAAAGATTCCAAATGGATCATCCTTATCACCCGATACGCCCCAAATTCAAGATCCATCATCACACATCATTGGACACCTCCAAACCCCATCAAAACCTCTCGTTCATCAATTCATTAAACTATAAACCTTAGAATTACCATTTTACCCCTCATCTATAAATATTCCAAATCGAGGGCTCTCATTGACCGCTACTCTCCTATTTCAAGATCTATATTGTGGTACACCCTCTAATACACCTAGACTACGTCATCACCTTCCTAAACACCCGGATAAACCCTCCTCCATTTTTAGACCTAAAATTACCATTTTACCCTTCTATCAAGAAAAATCCTAATTCGACGACCCACATTGCTCGACACACTCCAAATCATGATTTCTCACTCTGACACACCCCTCGAGGTCATCAAACCCCATCATTTCCCTTTTCAAACATCGTAGAACCACCTTAAAAAAATTCTTTACAAAATTCCCTATTTTGCCCCTCCATCTACAAAGATTCCAATTCGTGTGATCTCATTGTTCGAGAAAAACCCTAATATCTTGAGTTTTAATCTCAACCCTTGAATCCTACACACAATACCCCTTAGACTTGCCCTTTCATTGCAAAAACCCCTTGCATATTTTCAATTAGGACCCTACACATTTTCGAAAATCACCCAAAGCCCCCACTAAACCTAGAATCAATCCTAGCCCTAGATTTGATCCCCCTTGTTTCTCCACCCTAGGATCGGCCCAACCATCACTTCCACACCCAAAACCCTAGACGCCACCTATCCATTCTCCCCTCAAATTCAAATTTTAAATTTAAAACTCCCCCCATTCTAGGCATTAAAGGAAAGGGGACAAGGGGGAGAAAATCAAGGTGAGCTATTCTCATGGCATTAAATTCGGTCAAAAAGGAAAAGATCAATGAGATAAAAACAAAGAAAAAGGGAAAATGTGGCCCATCCTTAAATTAGAACCAAAGCATCCCAACCTTCCATCCTTTTGAGATTAACTTTTCTAAACCCTAAAAACCCTAGCAAGCCCCAAACTAAACCCTAACTAGGTTGTCTCAAATTCGGTCCCAACCCAATTAGTTTAGTTCCATCCAAACCAACCCAACTCATTTCCATTCAGTTCAAACAAGAAAAACAATAAAAGAAACCTAAAAAGAAACCAAGAAAAAACCATCTGAATCTGGAGACTAGAGGAGGCTCTTCATTCTTCCTCCTTCCTCCCTCACTCCCTCAAGCTCTCACCACCGAACCTCCACGAAACAAAAGAACCAGATTTCCTCTCCCTCATTCCCCCTTTCCCCTAACCACCAAACTGTCACACTCTATTCGCTCCACTCTTCCCACCGAACCCTAGCCTCCTAACCTCATGAACCCTAGCCACTGAATCTACCTCCATCTTCCCTCCCAATCTTTCTTTTCTCAATAAAAAAAAAAAAGAAAATGTGAGCTGTTATCATTTCGGCTAGAAGAGAAGAAGGAAGAAAGAAGAGAGAAGATGCAAGAAAGAAGGCAGCGGATTGGCCCTCCACCATTCTTCTCCAAGTAAAGTAAAAAACCCTTCCCACTTTCTCAATCTCTTTCGAATCTCTCCCTCCTCCATGAAACCCTTACCACTGAGTCTCACCTTCATCATCTTCTTCCCCACCCTTGTACAATAAACCCCAAAACCGTATCTCTCCTCCCCTTATGTCTGAACCAAGATCCCCAAGCTCCCATCTCCTTCTTCACAGACCAAAAAACCTCACTGAAATCATTCTCCAAAGACCATCTGAACCAAGATCCTCAAACTCTCATCTCTTCTCCTTCAACCAACAACACCACAGCTGAACTCTCAACCTCCCTCCACTCTCTCACACACACTCTAACCAGAACCAAAATCCCTATTTCCTTTCTCTCTTAACCTCTCTCACACCCAAAGCAAAACCGAAATCCCTTTATCTCCCTTCTCACTCTACCACCAAAGTCTCCTATCCACCACTATCTCACAACCGAAATCTTAGGGACACCATTTCATTCGACCAAGAGAGAAGCAAGAGACTAAAAGGAAGAAGAAAACTAGATTTTGGCCCAAGCAAGAAAAACCATCAAGCATTTCAGCATCATCAACATTTTAGCTCGAATCATCCATCATTAATTGTATGTCAAAAGGCCAAAAGGAGGTGGTTGATTCACCTCACCCTTTTTCATTTTTATTTTTAATATTTTTATTTTCTAGAACTTTATTGGTATTCTAGGTAGTCTCTATTTTTCAGCATTTTTTATCTTTTGATGTATGGCTGTTATGTTTTCTTTTTACTTACTTCATGATGATTTGATATAGGGAAGCATTAGAGTAGTTTGTTGATCATTTTGAATGAAAATCCTACGTCTCATAGTGTTTATTTTAGTTTAGTTTGAATTTATTTCAATGCTGAAATATATTTACTTTCATAGCATTTCAACTTGATTTAGTCTAGGTTAATTTTTTTTTTTTGAAATTTTTTTAATGTTGGGAATCACAATTGAAAGGAACTTTCATAGGGGAGCAAATCACTTGTGGCTTTCCCTTTCCCATTTGCTTGGTAGGAATGAGGGGAACCTCGGATAAAGGAGGGTGGCATGTAGTTGCCAACTCCTTTGATCCTTTAAGGGTTTCCCACACCCAAATTGACTATATGTCTCAACTCTTCAATGATCATTTGGCAAATATGACTATATGTGTCAACTTAGTAAAATTTTACCAAGATGGGATAAAGAGGTTAATTTCAAATTTGAGAACATGCAAAAACTATCACAAATGTGTAATATTGTTTCATCACTATTAACTTAAGGGCAGTGATATAATAGTATTGGTTATTGTGTATACACCATGTTCTTAATAGCCATTTCGCACATATGGACCATATGTGCCAAACTAGTAAACATTTATCAGGATGAGATTGCATTTTCTTCGAATGAGCCATATTTTGTAATAAGGACATTTTAGTCGTTATCTTTTCAAGGGGAAATGATGGACAAAAATCATAGTAATGTCGGCCTGACACCAAATCAGCCAAGACAATAATTCCTACGTGGTGCGAGAACTTCTCCTATCTTTTCAAATAGAGGATTTATATATGTTTCTCGATTATGTTATGGCTGGGTTGGAATTCAGGATCCATGATTAGGTATGTCCATACTTTCCCCCATTCTAAAGCAAACATAAGAAGAGTGAACACGCAATAACTAACACCATTGTATTGTTGTTCATGACACTATCACCATGAAATATGAAAGCCAAATAAAGTTGTAATTTTTATAAGGATGGCAATCATGCCAAGTAATGCCAATATTGCAATGTTGAGCACAAATAACCAATAAGTAATAACTAACTATATATGAATCATTTGTAGATTCATTAATTTATGGGGTTACTGATCTAATAGACAACTGATAGTAAGCAAGTCAAGGGAAATTGCACCTAAAGAACACTAAAGTATGATGTTAACCCTATGTACTACATTAGGATAAAGAAGCACAAAGTTAAAAACCATTTTTGGGTTTCTACAATTTCTTTAGAATTTTGAACCACCTAAGTAGTATTTTCTTAAGGAATTTTTTTCCACTTTATTAATTCAGAACTACTTTTGATTCTACAAGGTATAAAGCTTATGTTGGATTATTTTATAAGCATAAGTGGTTCATGGATTCTCAAGCATTGTGTTGTTGAATATTGAGATAAAAAATGATCTTACATATGTCTATCTAGGTGAATGGTTGAGAGAGAACTTTGTTTTGGAGGTGGGAGACCTGGTGCCCAACAGTGACTGGGAGAGAATTTTCTCTCTTCATATTCTTCTATGATCTGGCCTAAATCATGCAATATGGTGTATTTTGAAGGAAGGGTTAGGATCCATCATACGGATGGCCGAACCATGCTAGATGGCTAGGTGAAATTTCAAAAATTTCCTAATCCTTCCAGGAATCAAATTCGCTATGTTTCAAAAAACTGCATTTTTCAGGATCGATCTTGCACTGAATTGGACCAGATTTGAAGCCAAACAAAGAGGGAGATGTATACCTAATATGGATGCCACATGCAGATCCCAAGGTGAAAGTCTATGCCTAAATCAGTCCTAAAACCAGCCTCCACTAAAGATGGTGCAATGTATTCCTGAAGCCAGTTCAGCAACATAGTTTTTAGCAAAACTGCAATCCAACTACTTAGATCGAATTGGGGAGGTGAGCATGAAATTCCTCTGGATTTTTCTTGCAAAAATCAAAGGAAAAACTAATCTATATCAGTCCCAAATAGCTGAGATCGAACAGGGAAAAACTAGGAGACAAAAGGGTGCAGAGAGGACCATAAATTGCAAAAATATGAAGCTGTCTTGGACTGGTCCACCCCCTCCTCCTTTGTAATCTCTTATGGAGCTATCTCTTAATCTAATTAGGAGATAATCCAGATCAAAATCAGATCTGGACTCTAATTAGAGATATACCTTATCTTCTTATAAGATTAGGTGCTTCATACCCAAATCCAAACCTAGATTCACCCTATGTCACATGACAACTTAAGTTGGTTGTCATGTGACAACTTTAGTTGTCATGTGACAACTTAATTAATCACATTAATAATGGACTTTAGGCCCATTAGCTATAGGGCTCATGACCAAAGGGTGTTGCATGGCCAACTTAGGCCTGATTTGTATGGCATGGGACCCCACAATGACCTCACATAAATCCACATGGGTTCGGACCAGCCTCTGTGAAAAGGCCTGGCCGAATTCACTACTAAATGCAGTGAACCACTGAGCACATCACTATGGGCTAAAAATGGGCCCAACATTTACACTTAAATGATCATTGAATTCAGCCATCCTATGAAGACCCAAGGATAATGGATTTAAGTAAGATAAAGCCCATTAGGTAATCAACCCTGTAATGGTCTCTTACACTCAACCTCTCGGCCCATAATGATCAAACACTACACGACAAGGAAGGACCTCTCCCCTGGCTACAAGGTGCAGTGTCACACTCTCTGCTCGAGTGGATCTCAGGAATTAGAACCTTTTGCAAACACTTTTTATAAAACATATATATATATGTATACCAGTCGGTTCGGTTAACCACCGGTTTTCTATATTGTTTAACCAAAACAGAACCGGTACCTTCAGTTTATTAGAAACACTGAACCGAAACTAAATCGATCGGTTCGGTTAACCAATTTCTCAGTTCGGTTTTGGTTGGTTTTTTCGATCGATTTGGTTTTTCTGTTTTTTTCTCACCCCTAGGGCCGATCCTATCCCTATGATCACCCACTCAGATGAATTCTAAGACTGCCCTAACATACCTAGGTTTTGACCCTCAATGGATCTCACTGATTGGCATATCAAAGACAACCTAATCCGACACCTAGTGCAGTACCATAATCAAGTCTAAGGTTTATGCGTAACTTTCCAGCTTTTCCCATCAATTTCCAAGGTCCGGGTTCAGTGTTTCTGTTAGAGAGTTTTGTATGCCCGTAGCTTCAATCAGAATGATGTACATTATGAGTTTGTTGTAAATGAATAAAAGTACATATTTGATTCATGTTCCCTTGGTATGTTTCTATGTAATACCCTTAAACTGGACACTTAATGAGACACGTGTTACTTTAGAATGTTCACAGCCAGTGGGTCGGTCTGGGGAGACCTATCCTGATAAGGCTGACACTGATGTGCCACCAAGTCAGTTGGGGTGGTCTGTCTCAGCTGCCAGGGTGAGACCCTGGGCATATGCAGTGTAGGATTAATTGAATCTTTGAACTGGACCAGATTTCCAGAATTGCCCTGGACCTTGGAGATTAATGGGCAAAACTAGAAAGTTACACTCGACCCCTAGACTCGATTATGATACTGCACTAGGTGTCTGATTGGGCTATCTCTGATGTACCAATCAGTGAGATCCTTAGCGGGGGTCAAAACCTGGGTATGTTGGAACAGTCTGAGAGCTCATCTGAGTGGGTGATCATAGTGATAGAATCAGCCCCTTTGTCGGACAAAGGTAATGATCGGGGATGCACTCTCACTGATGGAAACCAAGACTGCCGGCAGCCGATTTCAATCGTTGAGATTTGTTTTGCGAAATATATTTTATATGCGATATAAAAGTATATATATTATAGTTTCTAAAATGTTTGCAAAAGGTTTTAATTCCCGAGATCCATATAAGTAGAGAGTGCAACACTGTTCCTTGCAGCCGAGGGAGAGGTCCTCTCTTGTCGGGCAGTGTTTGATCATTATGGGCTGAGAGGTTGAGTATAAGACCATTGAGGATAATACCTGATGGACTAATCTTGCATCTGCCCACAGTCCCTAGGTGTTACAAGGTGGCTTGGCCCAGAAACCACTTAGGGTAATTGTTGGGCCCATGGATCCCATTTGATGGTAGGATCCATCCAATGGATGCCATAAAGGTTGCAGAATGGGTGGGCGAATTTCAAAAAAAAAAATTCCTACCTTCTCCCAACTGGGAATCATATTCCCTAAATTTAGAATACAATATTCAAGGATCCTACTTGAACCATAATCAAACCAGATCTGTACCAAAAGGTAAATGGGAGGAATATACCTGATCCGGAGAAGCAGTATCTCCCAAAGTTGGTGTTCACGCCCAAAGAATGCTCCAAGATCTGTTCCTGCTGAAGATGACACAGCTGTGGATGGAACAGAACCAGTAGGGTGCGTCCTACACACTGGATCCTTCACAAGAATCCTCTGGAAGAACTAAACACTGTAACCTTTTCAGTCTTTCTTGCAAGACTGATGTCAAGAACAGATTTCTTGACTTTCTTTTCTGCAAAGATCCAATCTTGCAATGACAGATGGCGGCGGCAGGAGGAGAGAACCAAAACCGAAAAAGCTGAACTGCTTTTTCTCCTTTTCTGGAGAGTATGAGATCTGATCTCAAAATTCGCAGAAGGTATCCCTTGTGTATCCAAAAAGGTGGTTCGAAATCTGATGTATTTTCTTAGGGTTTCTCCTCTTTTCTTCTTGATTAAGAAACCTCCTAATCAGGAGTTATC
The DNA here is from genome assembly GCF_055504915.1 of Nelumbo nucifera. Lineage (NCBI taxonomy): Eukaryota > Viridiplantae > Streptophyta > Magnoliopsida > Proteales > Nelumbonaceae > Nelumbo > Nelumbo nucifera. The sequence goes on from NC_142649.1 coordinate 41,529,317, forward strand.
CCAATCCAAATCAGTATTTGGATAGAGGATCATCTTAATCCTATCTGCAAATAAAGTTAGTTTACTCCTGATCTTATCAGGAGGTTACCAGATTCAAATCTGATTTGAATTTGGTCTCCCAGAGTGGATAAGGTTAAAAGCCCCATCCTTTTCACTAACATTAATCTCAGATTTGCCCCATCTTTGGGTGATCATATCAGCCCAGTTCGAAATGGGCTTTTGGCCCATTAAGTATTCAGTGTTTAATTAGTTTCCAATCTGCTGCCCAGTTCGGCTTCTTTGTATGGCGTGGGACCCAAGCATTGATCTACACACTAGCCACATGGGTTCGGCCCAGCCTTTAATACAAGGCCCAGCCGAATTCACTGAAAAACTCAATGAACCCCTTGAGTCCATCATATGGACCCTATGGGCCCAACACTTACATTAAGTGGTCCCTGGGCCAAGCCATCTTATAAAAACTCAGGGACTGTGGGCAGGTGCAAGATTAGCCCATCAGGTATTATCCTAAATGGTTTTACACTTAACCTCTCAGCCCTTAATGATCAAGCACTGCCCGACAAGAGAGGACCTCTCCCTCGACTGCAAGGAATAGTGCCACACTCCCTTCTCACATGGATCCCGGGAATTAAAACCATTTGCAAACATTTTGAAACCGTACATATATATAAATATATTAATTTTGCAAAACAAAATTCCAACGATTGAAATCAACTACTGGCAGTTTGGTTTCCATCAGAGAGAGTGCATTCCCGATCATTACCCTTTGTCCGACAAAGTGGCTGATTCTGTCACTATGACCACCCACTCAGATGAATTCTCAAACTGCCCCAACATACCGAGGTTTTGATCCCCGCTAAGGATCTCACTGATTGGCATATCAAAGGCGGCCTGATCCAGCACCTAGTGAAGTGTCATAATCGAGTCTAGGGGTCAGGTGTAACTTTCCAGTTTTGCCCATCTATCTCCAAGGTCCAGGGCAAGACTGGAAATCTGGTCCGGTTCAAGGATTCAAGTAATCCCATACTGCATGTGCCTCGGGTCTTACCCTGATGGCTGAGACAGGACATCCCAACACTTGGTGGCACACCAGCATCAGCCTTGGCAGGATAAATCTCCCCAGACTTATCCAACGGCTGTGAACATTTAAAACTAACATGAATCTCTATAAATGTCCAGTTTTAGGGTTTTACACAGAATTAAACCAAACAACATGAATCAAACATGCACTTTATTTATTTCCACTAAATAACAAGTACATCAAATCAGATTGAAGCTAAAGGCATACATAAACTGTCTAACAGTCAAGACACATAAAGCTTATGTGGGAGGGGTGAACACACCATTATGAGCTTAATAAAAATATATTAAAATGAATTTCAAAGTATTGAATAAGTTCATTATATTAGTAAGGATGGATATTAAGATATCGGATCTTAATGCAACAACATTAGATGGTTATCAAGCTATGTCATTACCAATAAATTTAGCCAATGCCCTATATCCATCGTAATAAATATTTATCAAATTGGTATTTAGAGCATTTAAGGATAAGGTGAGAGCAACGCCATGATATAACTGACACCATTATGTATAGTTTGTATTTAATTCATTATTTGTGAAAAAAAGTAAACATCAATGATGGTTACTGTTGATGCTCCGATTAGCCGAGGGCAACAAAGTAAATTTGCTCCCAAGCTTCGAAGGAAGGGCGAAGGCTATGAGAGTTTTGAGGAGACAAGCCAAGGCTGAGGTGGATTGCTCCTTCAAATACTGTAGAAGTCGAGGGCTAGTACTGAGAAGGATGTCCAAATAGGGATGAGATACGGTTCCTGTGGTAGTGAATCTGCAAGGAAGAAGGTGTCAGAGGCCTTGGGCGGGAACCCGAGGCGAAGACTCTCACGGTCAAGTTAGTACGTGCGCAAAGTAAGCATTGAGTTTGGAGCCAAGGGGTCCATACGAGGTCTCAAATAGCGCTAAGTCCTTAGAGGAGAGAGCACTAGAGATCACAAAGGTTTCGAATCCCTTACCTTGTGGGGGGATGCCTTGTATTTATAGTCGAAGCTTCTAGGAGGTAGTTGGGCTTGGATGGTCCAGATAAGAGCCATACGAGGCCCTGGCAAGATCCTCTGCCAGAGCCACGCGACGCTCTGCGGTTGGGTCTACCTGGTCCGCATTGGGTAACTCCAAGCGTCCTCATGGCGAGCTTATGTTGGTGCCCTCTATTCGACATGCATCAGCCCCATACAAGCCAGCCGAATGCGCCTACATCACTTGCCCCCCACTCCCGAGGCCGAGGTGGGGGTTCGGAAGGGTCCTCGGCTTTGGCCAAAGGGAGTGTCGATATCGGTAGGTGCCATTAGGCTTATCTAGTGGAGTATACCTTGTAGTGGCATCGCATTCGTCTCGCTTCTGCTTCGGCCTGATTTCAGTTCATGGAAGAGGGGTGAAATGGTGGATGCCTCGGCTTCGGCTAAGGAGCCCAAGGTGGAGGGGGCCTGGCGGAGCTGATTCTGTGCCTTGTACTCATGCGATGACGGTCTAGGGCCATGCACGATATGGGATTTGCGAGCTGGCACACCAGGGTTGTGCCCGATAAGGGTTTGACACGAGGAGAGCCTTTCGTAGGGGGGACGGGCACTCTGGGCAAACTGGCCTAGACGTCCACCAGGCCTGTGCACCCGAACCGGTGGGTTGCAGCAAACGGGCCCGTTGGTTTGCTCGGCGTC